>NW_005054531.1:503275-520907 GCF_000277835.1 Geospiza fortis
TGGGGACCCCGGACACGCGTCCTGGTACGGGGGGAGGGCCAGGCCAGAGGGTTCTGCAAGGTTGGGAAAGCGGCTGCTGCTGTTGATGGACAGCCTGTCAGCTTCCAGATATCCCTTTAAAAGAAAACTTATGTCAGTTATCAGTGATCATGCTCAGCGGCCACTGAAGAATAAAATGGGTTTTTACAGCAATATTTCTGCTGGTGCTGGTGCAGCTGAGAGCGCAGGTGTGGTGGGAACACGGGTAGGAAATCCTGCCTGAGTAATTCCTCTTGATACTTACTAGCGTTATCAGCAAGTCAAAGTTTACCATGCTGGATTTTATTGTAGCCTTTTAGGACCAGCAGTGAAATTGTCAAGCATTTCTTTTATTGTAAAGTAGGACGTTTGGAAAACTTGTAAGGAAGTAGTGTAACAGAGATCCCCTTCCACAGGCAGAAGGTGTTATGGTCAGCTTTTAATGGTAGAAGAGAGTAGTTTTCATTTCTGCTGGGTTTTCCCCTTCTGTGGGAAATGATATGAAGAATTTAATGTCTAGAACACTTAAACTTTAGCTTTGTTCTGTAGTAATCCAAAATGCAGCAGAACACCCTGTTGGGAATTCCACACTCACTTGAGAAAGTGGCTGTGTCTGAATTCCTGAGTGCAAGCAGTTCCTGAGCTCAGCAGTCACTTCCTGCTGGCTTTGTTTTGCTCCCGAGCAGCAGAACAACTGTGTAAACTGTTAAATCACACACACACGCCTCAAATCAGTGCTGACAGGTGAACAAGGCTTCTAAAAACTGGAAGGAGATTCATTTCATGTCCAGATAGGTGTGTTTTCACCAGACTGGTTTAAGTAGCTTGGTGAAATGCTGCCTCCACTTGCAGCTCGTTCACAAGAAGAGCCAGTAACGAGCACATCTTCATTTGTAACAGCAGCAAGGTGAAATGGGTCCATTGGGGTTCTTCTTGTTGGCACAAACAGCTGGGCTTTGTGGGCTGCAGAAATATTTTGAGGATTGTCTGTATTTCACGTCCTCCTCTGCATGAGGAATCTATTTGTTTTGGTTTCATTTCCTGCTCCAGGGAGTGGGGAAAAAGCTTGTCAGAGGATTCAGCGTGCCGCGGATGTGTGGTCACATCTGCCCTGCAAAGCTGAGATGTTGAGAGTTCTGTGGAAAACCTTGATGTCATCATTTCTGGCACTAACCCATCAGCTGTGGTGTTTGAGCTTTCCTTTCACGCTGAGGAGTCACTTTAGGGGTGGCAGGTCAATAGGTTTCACTTTTTAATGTCTCTGGAGTCCTGTCTGGCACAGCCCAGGTTTGATCTTCTCGGTGCAGGGCTTTGGGCACAGACTTCAGATGTTTTATGAACAATGTTTAAATGCAAAGTCTGTTTTCCTATATGAACTGAACCTCTGAATCCTTCTTGGTACTGCTTCAGCAGTTGTCATGTCATGTACCCAGCTTTGGCTGGCAACATTAATGCTGCAGTTCTACTGAGAGCAGAGGGTGAAACATGAAGTTCTCCCAGGTCACCTTTCAGATACCTTGTTGTGCCATCCAGCTCTTGAGCTCTGAGATGAGGGCTGATTTTTCCATGTGCTGTATTTCCAAGCAACCCTCTCACCCATCATTTCCTATGAAGGATGTTTCTCACATGCTTCTTCATGTTCAGGGTTGAACTGTATGGAGTTACTGCATTTATTTAGGAGCAGGATGAGCTGGGTTGGGTAAGGCTACTGCCGAATTGTATCATGTCCCAGTCCTGCACACAGCTCAAAAATTCTTTACAGGTTGACACTCTCTTTTTCCCCCCCCTACTTTTCCCCATTACACAGGACAGCAGTGGAAATTGTATATGGTTTTTGTCAAATACAGAGTTTAAGTTATACTGAACAGTCAAAAATAATTTTAGAGTTCTATGTTTGGTGCAATCTCCTGAGATCAGAGGAAGAGTTTAAAAATAAAATAACAAAAGACTGCATTATGATTTGAGGAAAAGCATATATGTAGTAATCCCTCCTAACATGAGAGTATAAAAAATTGCTTCAAGCAGGTGTTAGCAGATTCAACCTTGTTGCCTTGTGTTTTATTGTCACCAGTAACATCACAAAACTTGTTCATTTTGTAGTTTAGTAATTGTGCAGTTTCACTTCAGGTATGAGGGAAAATGGTGAGAATGGTGAGGTGTGAAACTGTACATTGAATTGTTTTGGCAACTGGGTTATGTCTATTAGAATTAATTCTCTCTGGCTTGTTGTCCTCAAGCAAAGGTGTTGGGTTTTTGTTTTGGGATCTGCCCAGTGTCTGGGCTGGACTGGCCCTGGTGCCTGCTGGATGCTCAGCACCAGCTTTGCTGCTCAAAAGAATTGTTTAAAGGTGATCATTATTAGCTTGGGTTCAGCTGTGTATATAATAAGACACTCTAAAGTTTCCAAGCTCAAATCCAGCTCTGTGCCACAGAAGTGCCATGAGAGCTTTAGTCAGCTAAAACACTGTGTTTCAATTCTGTTGTCTTGTGAGGACTTTGCTCTCATTTTACTGCTGTAATTATGCCATGGTTAATTGGCAGGTTATTTTGAGCTAATCATTTCAGGCTACTCCTCTCTAGGATAGCACTGTTAATGGTACATCAAGTCTGATAACCAGGGAACAAACCAAGAGAGGGAAGCAGGAGCTTCCTCCTGAGCAGCAGCAACCCCTTGACTCAGACTCCTGTGAGATCATCTGTCCTTAGAGACCAGATTTGCTTGGTTTGTGTGGCTCAGCTTGGAATACAAAGTTCAGGGCAGGGAGACTCAAGTCTTGCTTGTAAAGAAATATCTTTTGTAAGTACATTCCCAATTTATATGAAAAAGGTGGATGCTCCTGAATACTGCATTTTTCTTTTCGAACAAGTTGCATTTTTAGCAGTTAAACAGAAGTTTGTTTCAAAATTAAATCTGATTGTGAAAACATAGCCAGATTTTAATAGTAGTGTGTCACTGAATCATGAGTTGTCTGAAATAGCTAGTTAAAGTAAATTACATTTATGGGCATAGTTCTGATTTATAGGCTCAGCTGAATAAAAATACCTTGTACATTTGTTAGTTCAAAGTTGTGAAATGCTGTGTGAGTTACTTTTTGTACTCACACAACTTTTTATATTAAAAATTTTATTAAGGTCAAAGTTAATAAAGCTGCCAGTGGTTCTCTTCAATAAAAAAATTCCCAAACCTTTTCTAACTCTCTCCTTTGTTTTCAAAAACACTTAGACAAACTATATTAAACTGATTTTTGGTGTAGGAGGACAGTTTATGGAAGGAAAAATCAAATAAAAAATATTACTGTTCTTAGGACAATTTCTTAAATAAAGAAAATATGTAACCTCTGGAGGAATTTGAGTGGATGCAGTGAGAGAGGGATGCAGCAGTGATGAGTAATCGAAGGTGTGGCTTTTGGAACCAAAGCACCCTTCAGCTGAGGAGCTTTTTGCTAAGCAAAAGCTTTCCTTCCTTCCAGTCCCAGCTACCCCTGGATGGATCCTGCTGATTCACTGGTGTTTATGATGGGCTGTCTCCACCTAAGCATGACTCCAGCTGACTTTTATAGGAAGGCAGTGCAAATACCTTCAAACTTACTAAATGCTGCAGATTTCCAGCCAGGCTGCTTCCTGTCACCATGAATCCAATACTTTGGGGAATGGATTCTTTTGATTTTGTTTTACCAGTGTTACAACATTTGTTGCTATGGTTTCTATAAAATACCTTGCTTTAAGGAAATATGCTGAAATACATTTTTTTTGGTTACTCTTCAGGCCTTTGCACAATTTGATGCTGAAGGAGATGGCACTGTTGATGTGGAGAATATGCTGGAGGCTCTCAAGAATTCTAGTGGAGCAAATCTTCAGGGGGAGCTGAGCCATGTAATCAGGCAACTGCAAGCTTGCTCACTGGTGCCAGGTATGAGAGCAGAGTGTTGGAAGAAAGGGTTTCCCAAGCCCAGCCCCATAAAAAAGGTGCTGCTTCAATAAATTGCTTTAATAGCATTGCTTGTCCTAATCTTATCAAAACCATTCTCCAGAAGGTTCTTGGTTCTTTAATGTCAAGCAAGTGGAGTTGTTGTAAATTAAACATTTCCCATAATTGCATGCAGAACTTCCTTTCACAAATAACCACTGTTTCCTTCTGTGTGTGACTGGGGAGTGTCTTACCCCTGTTTGGTTCACCTCACAGACAGAAAATGTACCTTGCAGAATTTTGGTGAATGCCCAGCTAATGCAGCCTTGTACTTGGTAACTGGAGGAATAAATCCTCCATGGAGTCTGTTCCGGGGGATGAGTCACATATTTTATTATTATTATTATATTGTTATTCAGCATTTGAAATCCTGATAAAACATAATTCAGGTTTTATGGTTGCTAGTTCAGAAAGTGCCAGTTTCCAGAATTTGATTTCTGGGATAAGTGTCAGTTACTGGCTTTCCTTCCAAGTGTTTGATGATAAGTGGCTAAAGGGGATTTGCCTTAAAGGATCAGACAAGAAACACTAGAATTTGCTGCAGAGCATTCAGAGGAGAGGACTTGGAGAGTACTGTTCTATGCATGTGCATGCACTGGGATTCAGGTACCAGTGCTCAGGAACTGGCATTTCTGACCAAGCTGGTGGAAAGCATTAGGAATAATCCACAATTCCAAAGGGAAAAGCTCAGTGTAGCTCAGGGTAACTGTTAACTAAGTAGAAACTGCTTCACTTAGATTTTGAAGGCAAGGATTTGGGGCAGCAAAATAAATATGAGATTTTTGGTAATTGTTTTGAACTCCTTCAGGCATTTCAAGTCGCTGGCAAAAATATTTCCCTGCACTTTTCCCTGCTGTAGAGTTGAGCTACATCCTCTGATAGTTTTACATCCTTCTCACATTGTGGTGCCTGAGGAAATGCTGTCTCTTTCTAGGCTTTATTGATATATTTTCTGAGTCCAAAGAGCGCCTGGGCCTTCACGCCTCGATGATCCTGAGGTTCCTGCACAGGAACCGCATCTCCAGCACTGCCATCCCCTACCCGGTGCTGGAGTACTTCAACAACATCTGCACCATGCGCTCCTCCGTGCTCAAGGACTCCTTGGATCGACTGCTCCTCAAGGAGAGAGGTGTGCAATGCTTCCCTTCTTTTGCAGGATTTCACATGGCTGTGAAAAAGAGGCTACAGATAAAATGAAAAGCTTTCTCGACTATTATGAGGTTGATCTGCATGCTTCTGTGAATTTTTGTTGGTTTTTTGAAGCACATAAATTATTTCCTGAACTACTCAGCAATCTGAGTAACACTCTGGAATGTTCTTATCTTTCTCCTGGCCTGTCTCAGAATTGATGGTTACTCATTTGTGATATTCTGTATTCAGTCAAATATCTCTACTAGTTCTAGAAACTTAGTTTCCATGTGAAGGTGGAGGTTTTATGAGGTTGACTGTTCAGTACTAAAAGATACTTTATCATTTTGGGCTGGAGGTGATGAATCTTATACTGTATCTCTGATGGGACTGCCCTGGTCCCTATGGGGAGGGCTCCTTTTCTTTGCAGTTTGACTAGATATTTTCAGATTTCTGCATTTCTATTGAAATAGATCAAGTTACATGGGAAAGAGAGTGCTTTGTCCTTTCCCTCAAATACATGAATTGAAGTTTTATCCATTGTAATTTATTTTGCCTTTCATCTGTTTGTATTTGGGCACAAAAATAATAAAGCAGCGTTGAAGCCAGTAATGAAAGGGGTTGATAAAGGCTATTGAACTCCAGGGAATGGAGTTGTTTTTATACAGAGAGTGGTAGATGGAGATTATTGCAATTTCATCTGAAATGAAACTTTGCTGTCTCCTAGTTCCTGTCAGAAACATTCCTTCAGGGCCTGTGTTCTGTGCCAACAAGTTCATTTGTGTGAGACAGTTCTTACAAAGGTATAACAACACTCAAGACAGGCCAGAGAAAAATATTCTGAGTGGTTTCTTTGCAGAATACCCCAGTGATCTGAATGGTGATCAGGAGTCAGACAAGCTGAAGTCTGTCACAAAGTGCTACACACACATCGAGACCTCCTCCAATTCCGCCGATATCGACAAGATGACGAACGGAGAAACCTCGTCCTTCTGGCAGTCGGACGGGAGCGCCCGCTCCCACTGGATCCGGTGAGCTCAGGGCTGGGGGAGCTCAGGGCCTTGGGCTCACAGCCAGGAGGGTGGGCTGGATCCATCCTGCCTGGATGCCAGGCTGCTCCATGGCTCCCCTCCTCAGATGGGCAGGGGAGAGAGAATGTAACAAAAGGCTCTTGGCTCAAGGGCAGGGAGCTCTCTCACCAGCTACCATCACAGACTTGATTCAGGGAATTTAGTTCAGTTTATTAAATCAGGGTGGGGTTAGGAGAAGCAAAAGCAAATCTTCTTCCCAGGCTTAGAGAAAAAGGGAAGAGAAGTTATCTCCTCCCCTTCAGAGGTACAGGGGGATGGGGAGTGTGGGCTGCACTCAGTTCATCACATGCTGGCTCTGCCACTCATTCCTCCTCAGGGGCAGGACTCCTCACATGCTTCCCTGCACCAGTGTAGGGTTCCTTCCATGGGAGACAGTTCCCCTCAAAGTGCTCCAGTGTGGGTCCTTACAAAATCAGAGTATTGAGTTGGAAGGGATCCCCAAGGATTGTCAAGTCCAGAACCTATGTGAGTGGCCCCTATGGGGATCAGTCCTTCAGGAAGAGGCTGCTCCAGCATGGGTCCCCATGGGATCACAAATCCTGCCAGCAAACCTCCTCCAGTGCACACTGCTCTCCATGGGAACAAAGGTCCAGCCTCCAGCAACTTCTCACATCCTGTAGCCTCCCCACTGCCAAAACCTTGTCACACAAACCCAATACAGGTGTAATTGAAAACAGCTGGAATTAATGAGAGACAGATGAATACAGATAAAAGCAGAAGTCATTAATCTCTGCATAAAATTGAAATCCTGATTGCCAAATAAAAGGTCACCTGTAAAATGCCTGTATCTGCTGTGGTGACACACAGCTTTGTTGTATAGTGAAGCTTTCCAAGCTGTAATACAGATGCAGTGGTTGGTACTTGAATAGAAACACTCTGCCATTGTCCAGGAAGTTCCATGAAACAGAAATGCTCAATGAAACAGAAATGTTTAGTGGTTTTTTTTCAATGTTAGAATGTGTGCTTCAAAGGAAAAAAAAAATCTCATTTTTGTCATTATTAGCATTGTATTTTTATTCCTGAGGAATGAATTCTCAGTTGAAAATATAAATAGAAAATTCTACAGTCTCTCAGAGGCAACTGTTCTCTAAATCAATTTTTTTTAAACTCGTTCACCATCGTATGGTGTTAAGAACACCTGTGAAGCATTAGGTAAATTTCAGAGGATTTATTTGTGTTTGTAGAGGAGGAAAATGAGTGAGTAATAATATAATATCTATTATATTACACATGTATAATATTATGATAAATAATAATAAAAGCACGGTGCTTGACTTCTCTTTTCAAGAGCCATTTTCTCTTCTTTGCTTTGCAGTTTAAAGATGAAACCAGATGTGGTTTTGAGACACCTGTCCATTGCAGTGGCAGCTAATGACCAGAGTTACATGCCACAGCAGGTCACAGTGGCAGTGGGAAGGAATGCCAGCAGTCTCCAGGAGGTCCGAGATGTTCACATTCCAAGCAATATCACTGGCTACGTAACACTGTTGGAAAACGCTAACATTAGTCAGATGTGTGAGTCAATAAAGATACCATTGGGATTCTGCTTTGGTGCTTTTTGCAAGGTGAAAAGTTGGGTAGATCATGGAGAGATGTGTTGAAGTGGCATTCATCAGGGGTGACACTTTGGGCCTTGTCCTTGCGTCAGAGGAGTTGTTTTAATTCTGGTTTAATTTCTAGCCTGTAAGAGAGTTTTCCAAGCTTTTCTTGTGGTCTCTGTAACGTGGGCTAAGGGTTGAAGAGAAAAATTACTGAATATGCAGTTTTAGCCTTTCAATGTGAAAACATGGGGCAGTTTCAAAATATCCTTGCTTGCAGAGTGAAAGCATATGTTGGCTGATAGAATCTAGCAAAAAATCTGCTTTTTTTTTTGGGTACTGAAACTCTGAAGTTGGTCCAATGTAAGGCAGGTTTTATGCTTTTAAATAGTGTTATTTTTGATTCTGGTAGCTCTGTGGGTGCTATATTGGAATCAATCAAGAAAAGCTGCTCCTTCCTAAGATGGTTTCTGCAGCTTCAGGAATTTTGTCCCTTCCGTTCCAAAAGACGTTTTTCCCTGAGAGGAGCTTTCACTGCCACAGAAGTGGGCAGCTAGGATGTTGTTCCTCAAAAGTAATCAGGACAATGCCATCTGTGCAAAATGGTCAAGAACTTGTGTAAAAATTTTTATGTAACTTTGCCTTTGGGCTTTGCTCCTTTTCCCTATTATCTCCACAACCACTTGCTTCCAAGGCACTTCCTGTGTATCTAGGTAGGAAGGTACTGGTGAAATAATCTATTTTCCACTTTGAGGATATTTTATTACAATTTTTCCTAATTTCTAGCCATAGCATCTGTAATGGATACACAGGCTGTTGATGCAAAGGGTAAATTTTCCAGATCAGAAGGTGCACAGAGGACTAAATTCTCCAGATCAGAGGATGTGTGCTTGTCCATATCAAGCACTGCTGCTCCATACCTACCATTACTTTTCCAAGAGATCCCGTGCTAATTCAATATTTAGAATATCTATTCTTCTAACTCTAATCTAGCAGAAGAAATTGGAAAAAAAAATTCTGATTTGTTTTTTTGACAGATGTACAGATAAACATCAAGCGTTGCCTTAGTGATGGCTGTGACACCAGGATCCACGGGCTGCGAGCTGTGGGCTACCAGCGCGTGAGGAAGGTGGGAGTGTCCGTGTGCGACGCCTCGGCCATCTGGTACTGGTCCCTGCTGACCTCTCTGGTGACAGCTTCCATGGAAACCAACCCAGCATTTGTTCACACCATTTTACAGAATACTCAGTAAGTACCAAACTTACATGGGCTGTGATTTGAGCTACTTCTATTTCTAAAAAAAATAAACTTGCGGGATTAGGAAGCGATCTGTTGTACGTGACTGGTTTCTACTCCCTTCGTTCAGGTGTTTAAACAGCTTTTTCTGTCTCATTGTTCAGGTGTTTAAACAGCTTTTTCTGTCTCATTGTTCAGATTTTTGATGTTTTTCTTCTGTCCATTTGAATGTACTAGAACAAGTGTAATTCTCCTGGCTGTTTCATCTAATCTAGTTGTTAAACCATGAATGGATTTTAGGTACTTTTTCATTTTTTTAGAAAAATACTTCTGGCTTTAGGAAGCAATCTGTTGTATGTGACTGGTTTCTACTCCATTCAGGTGTTTAAACAGCTTTTTCTGTCTCATTGTTCAGATTTCTGATGTTTTTCCTCTATCCATTTGCATGTACTAGAACAAGTGTAATTCTCCTGGCTGTTTCATCTAATCTAGTTGTTAAACCATGACTTAATGGACACTGAAAAATACATTTTTCACTGATCCATTTACTTGTAATGACTTTGAGCAACATAAAATTAATTCATTTTTCTTGTCTGGTATTAATAATCAATAAAATTTACATCTTCCCCTTAGGACTGGAGCTTAATTTAGCTTAATTTTCTGCAAATTTCTACTTATATAATGCTTTGTTGTGCATTTTATGGGGATATAGTTGAGTATTTGCACCATCTCCTTGCAAATGTTTGCTTGTGGTGATTGACCATTTTCTGTGTAACGTTTCCTTGTTAGATTGCCAAACACTTCTGCTGGATGACTTGAAGGATTGGAATCCCAATAAAACCTCTCCACACCCACATGAGCTTTTACAGAGCTCAGTTAGCACAGTGTCACCACACTGAAGAGCAGTGTTGTCATTAGGTTAATGAATCCTGTAGGCTAAAGTCCACTAACCTATCTTTTAATTTCTGTCATCTGTGAAATCTCTTCAGAGTTTAGATAACTTCATACATGATCATAGTCCCAGATTTGCAGGCTTTGCTGAAACTGAAGACCTTCAGTTTTGGTGAAGTTTAGAGATTTTTTAGAAATAGAACGTGAACACTGAGCTAATAAAGCATTGAAAAATTATTATTATCCTGACTAAAATCATGATTTCAGGAACTAGATTCACTGTTTAGAATTATAAAGCAAAATCCCCAGGCTTTAGAATTGGATGGAATAACTGTAATACTGAAAACTTCAGTATTGGATAGAATAATGTTGGTGAAACTGCTTGAGGATTCCTAATTTCAGGGGCTATCAAAATATCTTTGGTAATTCAGAATAATTCTGATTTGAGCTAACAAGTATCTCTCTTAGTTTCTCTTATTCTTCTGAGGGATTTTCAAATCATTTTTCCCTTTGTTCGCAGGCTCTTGCTCAATTCTGGACCAATTTAAAATGAGGCAATGCTTGGATACTAAGCTATTTCTAATGCTGTCACAGATTTAATTTAAATCTCCTTGATATGTTTGACTCATTAAATCTGAGATTGAGACTAGATTCAAGATTACCCAGCAGTCATGGAACTTTCCCTGCCTAGAATGCAATACTGCTTTTGAAGATAATCTCTGTGTAAATAGATTTAGTGCACTCAGAAGCAATTTGCAGAGACCTGCCCACACAAAGCATGAAGATTCAAGCCTCTAATTCACATTAGGAGGCTCTTTTCTCCAATTCTACCTGGTTTCCTGACAATATGTTTCACTTTTTCCTAGGAAAGCACTGCAGCACATGCCACCTCTATCCCTAACACCAGGCTCCACAGATTTTTCAAGCTTCTTGTCACCAAATGTTTTGGAAGAAGTAGATAGCTTCCTTATCAGAATAACAAGGTGAGCTTGTGTGGTTGATGCAGTGGGAAGTGGTTTGGAAGAGTGCAAATCAAATTTTTACATCGTTACTCACATGCTCTTTTTTAAGTACCATGAAAAGTACAAATGCATCAACAAACAGGCGCCTGGGAGGTTCTGTGGCAGTTTGTCTTTATTGAAAAACAGAATGTCTCAGTTTTTCTTTTCACACTGTTGTTTTTCCTCCCAGTTGTTGTACTACTCCAGAGGTGGAGCTGACACTCCTGGCCTTTGCCTTAGCCCGGGGAAGTGTTGCCAAAGTGCTGAGTTCCCTTTGTGCCATCACTGATCATCTGGACACTCCATACAAGGCTTCCTCCCTGATCTCCTCCATGACAGCAGTCAGACAGAACCTGCTCTATAAATATGGTAATGCAACAATCCTGCATCCTTTACAGCCTTAAGCAAATATACAGCTTTGAGTTGTTCCACTTGATGGGTTTTAAAATGATCCAAATCTTCTTAATTAAAAACTGTCACTGAAATCACAACCTAGCAGCTGAACTGCTGAAAAAGTTGGTGATCAGCTTTCTGTGATCAAAGAGTTAAACCAAGTAGGATCTCAAGAGAGAAAAGATGAACTTTGTGGATCATGGCCCCTGTATCAGCATGGTGATGATGGTGTTTGTGTTGCTTAAAAGGCAAATGACAGGAAGCATTTTTCTTCTTCCAGTAAAACATTTGTTTGTATGAGGGAGCCTCTGTGAGTGCTCTCTCCTGCAGGCATGTACAAATTTAAGATGCATTTTAAATGCAATGCCATTAGCATCTCTCTATGAGTCTTCCTTTTTTTTTTTCACTTTTAAAAAATGAGTTCAAATCAAGTTTTTATTATCTGAGTATTTCGTGAGTGTAGAGCTGTTCATGGTCTGGCATCAGGTGGTAATTTTGCTGTATTTGCTGGACTTGTTTGATAAATCTGTATTTTCTCAGGTATCATCTTCTGAGATTCTCATTAGTCTCTCATGAAGAATTCATGAAGACCCTTTATTTGCCTTTTAGTCTGTTTTCGTCTTGTGCCAAAGAACACGTGGGTTATTTTATAATTATTAATGTTTACTTTCAAAAATTTTGAAAATTGGTTTGTTTTCCACAGAGTAGCTAATGCGTTTTGTAAGACAAGTGGTATTTCATGGATTGTGAATTCCAAACTGTGGCATCAGTTGAAGGAACATTAATTGTCATGAATTTCATTGTCCTTCTGTCTGTATCTAAAACTCCAACTACTTCAGATTAATGTATCTCTCATATTCCAGTTTCCCTCTCCTTTTTTGGGTCTGACAGTGGTGAAAATCTCATAGTATTGTAATTTTTATCCATTTTTATTTTCTGAATGAAGAACTATGGAAAATATATTTTACCATTTTAAATGAATTTGATAAACCTGTTGATTTTTTTGACTTAGGAAAGCCTTTACGACTCACTCTGCAAGCATGTGATGTAAAGGGAAAAGAAGATAAATCAGGGCCTGAAAACCTCCTTGTAGAGCCATGGACTGGGGATGGTAAGAGCCTGTACTTAAAATCCATAAGATTAGAATCAGAAAATCATTTAAGTTAGATGATTCCACCAAACATAATGATTGTTAACAATGCTGTGGTGGTCTTCTATATTTATTTATATAAATTGGATTCTTTATAGTTTTATGCTATGGAAGATTTGTAATTTAAAAAAAACATATACTAACAAACAAAAACTCAAACAAAAACAATATATAAATTTGATTTTGCAGCACTGTGGATTTCTCATAAACCAGTTTATTGTCAAAACAGGCCAACCAAACAAAAACATTGGATTTTGGAGAGAGTTATTAATATTCTATGTGGAAGTCAGCAGTGAGCTGCCACAGGGAATATTCTCCTAGAGCAAACTTTGTGGGTTAAAGTCATGAATTACTGTTAGTTGCCCAAATATTGATGGGAGAGAGTTTGTAGAAATCATTGAAATTCTCACTGCATGTACCTATTAATTCTCTTAAAGCCTCTCTTTGTTAATGCAATGCTTTTATGTACTGGATACAATCTAAACAAAGAGATTTGAGTTTCTTGACCTCCTTTTTAAGTGAAATGCCACCTGATTTTTTTTTTAATAGTTTATTGTCTTGTGCAGTGCTACTGGTAAATGAAAGCCATTGTAACAGAAAATCAGGCACTTTCTAAATGCTTATTTTACACCTCTGTTAGTTCATGTGCATTATTTGAGCTTATTCTTTAGTTATTTTGTGGCTTGTCTGCTGTTGTTTTGTGGGTCACACTTTGGGGGACTATTCACTGAGTTCAGTGAATAGAGCCACAAGCCAAAGTAGTATTTGGAAATTACTAATAAACTTTAATAAGAAAATATTCTTGAAACTGCTGCAGATATTGCAGAGAGATACTACATGGACAGTGCTGTGTAAAATACTGTCTTTTAAGTGGTCCCTTTTATTTGGAAACATTTGCTAATGAGCATTTCACTGGAAAAGCTTTGTGGGTTTTTCCCTCCCCTTCATCCCACAATCCCAGTATTTTCTTTCTAACCCCTTGCACTAACACTCATCCAGACTCCTTCTGTTCCCACTGCTGCTTTAGGTTTTCTTACTGAAACTGGGAAAACCAGAGCAAGTATCATTCTTTCTACTGGAACTGAATCTTCATTTCAAGTGACACAAATTAGAATAAAGGTATGTAGTTGCTGGGAGCTTTTGAAGTAGAAGAATTACTTTTTTCCCCTAGTGGTGGAATTGAATTTGGATATTTTTTATATGAACTGAAATTTAAATTCATTATGAAATACTGTTATTTTAGGGTTTTTCTTCAGTGTGAGTCAGGGAACTTCAGGAAAAGGAGGTCTTAAATCTTTCCAGTAAAGACATTTATTTTATATTGGTTTTATCTATATCTTGCAATATAGATCTCAAGCCAGAGACTCTTTGGTTTGTGGTTTCTCACTGAAGTGTGTGGATTTATATGCAAGGTCTTTTATCTTATGTTAAAATAACTTTTTGACTCTGTGAATAGCAGGTGTCAAGATACAAAGCATGTGAGTTCAGATTAAATGGAGGTATTTCAAATTCTGTTTAGAGACAGCACTGTAATTTGCATTTGGTGTGACTGTGACATCGTTTCAAAGGAAGGTCTTGTGATTAAATCTCATGGCCAAGACAAAACTTCTGTGAGGTTTCTGCAGCTGAATTGGCTTATTTACTTAAGGCAAAGCTATAGTATTATTTAATTCTGAGAGCAACAATGCATATTTCTATGTCAAAAACATTTAAACATGACTGGACTTCTGGCAAATAAATTTTAACTGGAGTTGGAGAGGCAGCTGAGTTGTTTTGCAGTGTAGTGATATTAATAGGGAAACATGATTTTAGTTTTGTTGATTTTTTTAAATGTAAAAGGAAAAGAAAATGGGAATTAATATGTGGAACTATAATATATCTAATTAATATGTGGAATTCTAGTTAATGTAAGGATGCTGGCAGGGTAATAAATACAGTAAACAATAACCATGTGCATGATCTCAATTCAGTGGGTTACAGAAGCTTTCATAGCATTTCTCTAAATGTGTTTCATGTTCCTGTGCAGTTCCAGAGAGCAGGATTGTCAGGATCTGGTTGATTTCCATAGTTGTTTGTTTTCTTGACTGCCCTGTGTGGCTTTGCCCTTCAGGTCCGGCGCGGTGCCATCGGGGCGCAGTGTGGGCTGGTGTTTGCATACAATGGGGCCTCAGAAAAGTTCCATGCTGAGGAGCACTTCAGAAGGTTTGAGAGCTATGACAAATGGAAGCTGAGGGAATTCAAACAGTTTTTAAAAACCAGGTATAAATGGATTTTTGCAATGGCTCAGAAATGAATGTTACATTTGATTATTTTGCAATGCTGCTTGAACTACTGAGAGTTGTTCCAGGTGTCTTAAAAATGGGGCATCATTTAATTGTTTGGTTTTAATGAGCCTCCATTTGATGTGTTGAATGAAATATGCATATAGCTGTTGTTTTCAGCCACTTGATTTAAAGACCTGTTATAAAAGGGATATAACAAAATTGGGGGGCTATAGCAAAGTATAAAAGGGATGTAGCAAAATCTGCATTTGGGGTGCAGATCAGTGATAACAGAAAATTTTTAATTAAGTTTTATTAAATCAGTTTTCAGAACTGTTGCTTAGGAGTAAGGAGAGTTTAGGGGGCTCTGACAAAAAAAAATATTTTCTTGATTTTTTTTCTTTTTTTTTTCTTTTTTTTTCACCTTGCATGTGAATTTAGGGTTTACAAAACTTTCTGTTGTCTTTCATCTTTATAGCCATAAGATGCTCTATGTGTTTTGTTCCAGTATCAACAGGTTTGCAATGTTTCTAAGCTTTTTCTTTACAAAGTGTGTTACATTCTTTTATACACAGAAGCAGTTGTTCATGCGATGATTTGGGAGATGATGATCCTATTGGCTGGTTTGAAGTAGAAGAAGAATGGGATGAAGTTGATGTCAAAATGCAGCAATGCAGAGTTTCCCAAGTAAGAACCAACAAAAATCCCTTGGCCCAGTCACAATGAACAGGGGCTCTTTTTTGTATCCACTGAAATAAACCTAAATCTATTTTGTGAGGGAGAACTCTGCTGTACAGAGAAAAAAATGAATAGGTTTCTAGTTAAGTGAATAATTGAACTTTTGTCCTCTGAAATAGTTTATTTTTCTCTGTATCCACATACATACATATATATATATATGTGTGTGTATGTATATGTATATATATATATATATCTGTAGTTAAGGAGTGTTTCATTATCAAATTTAATGCAAATTACTGATTTTAATATGATTGTTGCTTTATTCTAGTATCTAGACCATTTAACTACTGTGTAGTCATAGCATTTATTCTTTCAGAGCCAGGTTCTTCAATCCTTGTTTCAGTGGGCAAACAATTATAAAGCATTTCCATCAGTTAGACTGCTGTCCCTGGGGAATGGAGACTCTTTCATTTTGAGAATGGCAGAAGATGGTTTTGATTTTAAGTGCTTGGTGCATTTATAGGGAATGTTGCATTTCAGATCATGTTCTGGAATCAGCTGTTGTAGTTCCCCAGTCCATCTGCACTGTGGGAATTAAGAGAATTGGTGACATTGTTGTGTCAGCTGGGATTTTTTCTGACTGCTGCAGAGTAACCAGTGCATGTGGATGGCAGGACTTGCTGTTCCTTCAGTTTTGTGCTCTGCACCTCACTGAGAAGAGACTGATCAAAGTATGTTCTAAATATTACATATTGATCTTCTGCTTGCTTTTAAAAGCAGCAAATAATTCTTTAACCTGCAAGAATACTGCAGCTGTGGCAGTGAGGAGCAGTGTGTGCAGAGTGAATGAGCTGATAATGAATTGACAAACTTTGCAGGCACCTGTAGAGGTCACAGAACCATCCCTGTGACTTCTTGGAAGCAGGAAGAGTACAAACTTAGCCTGAATCTGAGGCTCAGTATTTTAAACCTCTGGAGGTGTTAGACAAGGTATAGGATTCAATGCGGGCCCTGTGGCAGGGAGAAATGATGAGGAGGACTCCATGGATATCAGAAGGCTGATTAAGTACTTTATTATACTATATTATTCTATATTATATTACATTACATCTAAACTGAATCTGCACAAGCACCCAACTCAACTCCACTGCCCAGAATCTCATGACTGTCAGCCCACAGTCCCCACACACACCCCTGGATTCACCTGGTCAGTGAATCAAAACACTCACACCAGAATCTAATTATCAATTCCCCTTCAGGTAAACAATCTTCCACGATGCATTCCACTTGTCAACAACACAGGAGCAGTAAATGAGATAAGAATTGGTTTTGCTTTCTCTGAGGTTCAGAGAATGTGAATCCCAGAAATATCCTTGGGAAGTTGTGCCTTGCTTTTATCTGTGAAGAGAAGCACGACCACAACAAGGGACTAAGGCTTCCCTCTTCAATCCTCACCTATGTGCCCTCATGCCTTTTAAAAACCCAGTTTGTACCAGCTT
The DNA here is from genome assembly GCF_000277835.1 of Geospiza fortis. Lineage (NCBI taxonomy): Eukaryota > Metazoa > Chordata > Aves > Passeriformes > Thraupidae > Geospiza > Geospiza fortis. The sequence goes on from NW_005054531.1 coordinate 520,130, forward strand.
TTAAACCCACATCTTGTGCTATTTTTGTATCCATTTAGTACTTGATGATAAAGTTCCTGTGCACAAGACAAGACTCAGCAGAACGGCTCGGGGTGCAAGGGCTGAGTGTCCTGGGCTACCTGCGGCCCCTGCGGGACGAGCCCTGCAGGACCATGAGCTGCCTGCAGTGCAGGAGGACTGAGGAGGACACAGTTTGTGGCACAACTCTGCTCCTGAAGACACTTCACTTCATCCAGCAGCTGGCACAGGATTTGGTATTTTTACTTCTTATGGTTTTTTAAGCTTCTTATTTGTCAGGCTGAAAGGAATAAGGCTGTGCAAACAGCAGTTGTGAATGGGCGAAGAAGAGTTGGGGTACTCTTAACAAAGGTTAAAAAGTATGTTGGGGTACTCTTAACAACAGTTAAAAAGCATGTTGTGGAAAAAATTATTTATGAAAAATAGAATTCTTTGTATGTTTGCTGAAGGTTTATTACTTCCAATTAAATTAGATGGAGAGGTGGAGATTAAGAAGTATTCTGGTGATGGAGAAAAGGGATGGGATCCTAGAAATCCAGAAAGAGGGGAGAATTCTATGAATAAGAAGGTTTCAGCATGAACTGTCACATTTACCAGAATGTCCATGAAAAAACTTAAACTAGAATTCATGTTAGCTGCAAATTCATAGGAAAGATGGCTGTGCTTACCTTTAAGCCCAGTGCTCAGAGATTTATGTTTTATAAGTGTGTTCTGTATAGATTTAACTTTCCAATCCTGTGTTTTCTTTGCCTTTTTAAGG
>NW_005054531.1:520917-552877 GCF_000277835.1 Geospiza fortis
AGAAGGAGAGTGGATTAAAATACAAGTCATTTTTAGATTTCACAGGCCTTGATTTGCAGCTGTTCTGGAATTTTTACAATAAACTGCACCAAAAGTAAGTTTCTTCTTTAGTGTCTGCTGAAGCACTAATCAGTGTGTGTGTGTATAAATAAAATATGCTTTGTTTAGTACTGCAGTTTGTTCTTCCTAAACTACATCATTTACATAAATAACATTTCCCTACTGCTGCCATATGGACTTCTAACCATGAAGTTATGTAGAAGCTTGAGCTGTAGATTAGTTGAGCTCATAGCTCCACTTCCTTTGGCCATGTCTCTCCACTCAGTGGTTTTTATCTATCTGAAATGGTGACTTTGATAGCAATGCTTATTTGGTGCAAAAGAGCTGCTTTTCTAGTTTTTTCTTCTATTTGTTATGTATCTTCTTGCAGCCCAAGGGAAGAATGTATCTTTGCTCAAACACTGCTGTTGCAGCTTCTCCAGAGCTGCTTCTCTGTACTTACTGGAGATAATAAAACTGCTAAAACTCAAGAAACCTCTCAGAGCAAAACAGCTGGTCACACAGAGGCTGCAGAAGAGCTTTACAGACATTTGTGTGAAGGTAATTTTTATTCAATATGTATTGACTATTTTGTCTGTTAAATTTTGGGAAAAGATACTCATTCCTAGAGGCCAAGTCAGCTCCTGTTCCTTTGTTTCTCCTTCAGGTCAGTGTGTGCTAATTAGTCTATCACTAGAAACTTTCCTTGGCCCAAAGAAATGGTTTTGCAGACTTTCTGACAACACAGTCTGGAAACAGCTGCAACAGAAAACTCCTTTTGAATGTGTCACCTGCTTGTAGCACCAGGGAATGTGACCCTTTGACAAGAGCATTACTAGGGTTTATTTATTTCTGATATTGCATATCAGTATAAATGAACTCATGAGTTGGACTGTGAGGTTTACAGGGATGCAGGGAAGATTCTGGAGCCAGTGAAGAGAATGGGAATTACACATTAGATTTCATTGGAAGTAGGGTGGCATGCTCTCTATTCAAGTGTAATTTGAAGATTCTCCTGCAGAAGCAAGCTAGAGGGGAAACACTTTATATAGAATCTGTCACATCTTGGAAATTGTATTAGCTTTGATGGATGTCAAGTCATAATCTTCCTAGAATTCATTTACTTGGTGAATAGATATATTCTTTCTTAATATAAATCTTTCTTGCTGTAAGTTAAAAAGTTTGCCCCCCTTTTCTGTCTGTATAATGGGATTGTGAGGGCTTGAAGTGTGTGTGGACTAACATTTAATTCAGTTATGCCTCTAACATATTAGATGGGGTATTAATTAGAACTTGTAATTTTGTTTCCTTTTTGTATGAGCAGTAGTGGATATGGGGGACAGTAACTTCATGCCAATGAAAATGCTGAAAGAGGAAGTTAAGAACACCTTACTCAGTGGAGCAGCAGTTTTTTTCCCAGATAGACAGACCAGGCGACACCAGCTCTTCACCATGATGGTAAACATTGAATGAGAAATTGTTTGTTTAGTGCCTGCTTTCTTTATGCAGAAAAGAGGACAAATCTGACTTGTTATTCTCAAATAATACATACTTTGTCCCATTCAAGTAAAAGCCTTATTTTTTTTTCTTTGCCTCTTTTTACCCTGCCCCTTTTCTCTCTGCAGCTTATCCAAAGAAAGAGGAGCTAACCCTGCCTTTCTTACCAAAAATGAATAATAGAACACAGAAATTAAAATTCTTTGTCACAGAGGAGGGAAACAGAATGTATCATAAAAATAAATCTTTTTCCTTTTCTAGAAAAACATCACAGAGCAAGAACATAAGCAATCTGTACATCTTGCCTTCAGATCCTTGTGTACCCACTTCAGGTGAGGGGTCCTGAAATTGAAAATACTTGTCTGATACCCCACATTTGTTAAAAAGTTTGTATTTAATCCTTTTTAGAAACATTACTTCCCTGAACAATAATTCTCTGAAGTAATCAACTAATGTTGTTTAGAAAAGACATGCTACTAATCAATATTTTTATTAACTGAATAGCTCTGTAAAACACTCGCCAAAGTTGGTGCTGAAATCACAGTATATTGTTCTTAGGCTTCTCCTAGGCTGTCTTCCAATTTTTTAAGTAATTGTTTGTCAGTGCTGATGGTTGGTATTGATTTAATTAGTCTGGAGTCATCAGAACACAAACTTTTGATTTTCATTGTAATTACACAGTAAGATCTCTACAGATCTGACACAAAAACTACTAAATTTCTGGTTTGGAACTGTTTGGAACTCCTTGCTGTTGTTTAGTAAGAATATCTATGTTTTGTAGTGATCAAGATCCAGGTGGACTCTTATTATTACCAGAGAAAGGAGTTTCTGCAAATTTTGACATAAGTGAAGTATTGTCAGTCATGGACACCCTTCTGCTTGTGGCAGCAAGAGAGGTAAGTGGCTTTGCTCCTGCTTCTTTGCCATGAGCTTTGTAGGCACTCAAACACAAGCTGCTTCCTTGGATACTGAGGAACAGCTTCCCTGTCCTGGATACCCCTGTTCATGGCTGTGCAAGTCTGTAGGATTAGCTTTTCCAATCAGTTGTGTTTTCCTTTAAGCATTAACATTTTATGTTAGTAGAGTAGGAAATGAATAATATTTTTCCAGTATGAACTGTGTAAGATGTGGTGGTTTTCCATAGCATTGAAAAGACTCTATGGAGAGACACTGGGATGCAGAAGGAATCATTCCATTTTGAGAGGCTGGGATTGGGCATGTCGCTAAGAGAGGTGGAAATGGAGGAGGGTTATTTACATATGCAGAAAAACTGTGCTGAGAACATCAAGTGACTCATATGTAGCTGTTCCTATTTAAAGTTGTGATATATCAAAACAAAGCCCATCACTTGCTACAGGGTGTTACATGCTGCTTGTCATTTGCATGTCATCTTTTTCTGGGGTGAGTGGGATGATTGTGTCCATCCCAGTTTACTTGGTGCATACTGTGTGTCATGCTGCAGCAGAGGAGGCTCCATTACATTCATGAATATTCCCTATTTTTCAGTGTGAAATGATGATGCTGGATGTTGCACAGCAAGAGAGTGGCACAGTCTTGTCTTCCTTATTCTGGTCTGTTCAGGGCAGCCTCCTTTCCTGGTGCTATCTGCAGCTTAAAGGCACTGATAATTCAGCCAAGGATCTTGCAGTAGAAATACTTAAAAATTGTAAGTGCTGAGATTGAATACAGAATTAAATGTGGGGCAATACAGGACTTTAAAATGTGATTGTGCAAATTGCAGTGTAATTAGGGATCACTAAAGCTTGCCTGAGGCATACTCAGAACTGTCATAGCATTTTTAATCTCTCTAGGAAGTAATTACTAGGCATATTAAGCAACTTGGAGTTTTACCTGTACTGATAATCTTACATTGGGAGAATCTTCAGAAATAATTTCAGTAAGTTTTGGGGGCCAAATACTGAAAAAAAACCCAAACAACAAATAGTTAGAGGATTTCATTTGAACATTTTAATTTCATAGGTTCCATATTTTAGTAAACTCCTGGGTGCTGATATGTGCTTTCTTGGATAGTTGTAATAGCAAGAAGTTGGTTAAGAAGCTGGGTTCATCTAAGGGGTTTTGTTGTTTTGGTTTTTGGTTTTTTTTTTTTTGTGGGGAGGATTGTTAGATTTTTATAATGCAGCAACTCAGTGTTGAGTTAATTAGGCCAAATACTTAACAAAGGTGTAATTTTATGTAAAATTACATTATATTTATGTTTTTTGTATATAAAGAAATTTGCTGTGTTCCTGTATTACATTTAAAAATGGAGTTAGGCTGTAGTTATAAATTCCTACCCTTACTTGTGAGTTCAGCTGCATTTCTTAGCAGTGTATGGAGACTACTGGATAGATGGAACTTGTTGAAACCATCTTGGAGTGTTTGATGAAATTACTCATCACCCATTTTTTCAGTGACATTGTTGATAAGCATGACTTGTTTCCACAGTAGAAATACCACAGAAAACTCCTCTGAAGTGTTGGGTGTTGCAGCCTTGGGGCAGCAGATCCTTTCCTGCTGTGTTTGTCCTTGTGCACATCACCATGCACCTAATGTTTGATAAAGTGAGTTGTGGGAGCAAATCCTTAAGGTAGCTATTAAGGATTCTTTTTTTTTTTCCTCTTTAGATGTGGGCCAGTTCCTGTCAAATATCAGAACAATTTTGCAATCACTCTTATCTCAATATAGTGGCAAAACAATAGTTGAAAAAATAAGTAGCTCTGTCTTTGCAATGGCAACTCGTCAGCTGGTGAGTGACCTGTGGGATTTTATCCTGTTCCTGGGACGCATGGCTGTGAGTCTGGCATTTCCTGACACCTGTGTTTGCTCCTAGGTCATCTTCTTGTTGGATTTTTGCACTTTAGACATTCCCTACTGTACTCTGCTACAGGGATTCAGCACTTTGATAGAACCACTGAAAAGCCTTTGTAGTGAACCTCATAAGGTAACTAAGGACACAGGCACTATTAAACATTCTGAAACAAAAGCAAAATTGCAAGAAAGACAGAAAACTTAGGTGATTTTGTTGGTTAGCATTGGAAAAGAGCTAGAAAGCTTCTAAAAGTGTAGGACGTGTAATGAAATGTTGAGTGAAGAATGAGAAACATATTTGCTGATCAGGCAAAGTGGTCAGAAAGTGCAACTGGAATGAGCAGCCTGGAAGGTAGATAGGAAGGAGGGAATTCTGTGGGTGAAGAGGAAAACAAATTAAAAATATATATGCTTAACGTTTTTAGCTTCACTGCTTGTGGTGATGCAAATAAAATCTGTATGTCTGTAGCACAGATGTTTAAATCTGCATTAGTCATCCAGTGTCTCTTTGTCATGACTGGAGAATTGGAGTCACTTGTGGGTGAGACACTCTCTTCCTCCAGTGGACTGGGTGGGTTTTGCTTTGGAAGTGCTTCCTTATTATGATTACCAAGGATGTCTTCAGAGCTAATTTCTGTGTAAATCAATGCTGTAGCCTTTTAAATGCCATTTGCATGCACATCTGGCAACTTAAAAGTATGGACACAAGAATCTAGTGTGGTAATTTATTTTTTCTTACATTTGTATCTAAGAATGCATTTCTGTTTTACAGACAGACATGGAAAGCTGGCAGCAGGAGCAGCCTGTAGTATTGAGAACCTGGACAATGGAATCACCTCATAACTATGAAAATAATTGCCATGAAGTCTCAGTCTTCCTGTGTCATGGGGCAATTTACTTTGAGGTGGAATTTGATGAAAAATGTGAAACTGAAAGGAGGTAATTTAATTTTGTGCTGTGTTAAATTCCAGTGTCTGTTTGCAGAGGGGGCAATTCATGTTTCAATGTGCACTCCACACGTGCTATTTCAATTTCTTCATTTTCCAGAACAGTGCACAATGTGTATTTTTGAATGACCTTGTGCTGAGAGCTACCTCTCCTGGCAAATTTACAGACATGCTGTTTATATTAATTTTGGTTCCTTTGGCCTTGATCTGTTTGATAATAATGCTGTGACCACCACAGTTTGTGCTTGTGGTATTTATTTGCCCTCATTCTCTTGGTAACACATCAGGCTACAGCTCAGTTAAAGCATTTGCCAGATGTTAGATTTGGCATCCATTTTCAATTCCAAAGCACTGCAGGATGGCAGATCTGTGTTTGCTGGGACTTCTGCATTGAAACATGAAATAAATTCCTTAGCAGTCACATGAAAGTGTAGTTCAGAAAGAAGTGACAGGGTGCACTTAGATACAGCACTTGTGAAAATCTAGAAGCAAAACCATTCTCCCCCAAAACTTAAAAAGTAAATTTGGAAGTAATGAATTGCAATTTTCACAGGTATGATTACCTGGAGTTTACTGATGCCAGAGGGGCAAAAACTCGTTACGATACAAAGGTTGGCACTGAGAAATGGCCTAAGGTGAGCACCTTTAAAATTATGAACCAAATTATTTAGCCAGTCTTAGGAAGTCCTTAGGATTCCTGTGGAAGCCTATTATGTGAGAGGATGTGTGCTTTTGTGCATGGGTGTGTTTATTAGGTGGGGGGCAGGAGATGGGGAAGAAAGTCTGAAATGCTGCAAATAAAAGGAGTGAATAAGTTAAGAATCACTCTTTGCTCCTGTTGTCAAAAGAACAATCAGTTAAAGTGAAAAGGAATAAAAATGTTTAACTGTCAGTAATACATGGGTAAAACTTGCTCTGCCCTTGCAAGTTTTTATATCATAGGACAAGTGTGGTCCTTCCTGAGGCTGTGCTCTGTCCTCAAATGAGATGCTGCTCTTCTGTTTTTGTGATTTTTAATATAAAATTGCTCATTAGGCTGTTGAATAGAAATTTTACCTGCTTAGCACTGTGGGTTTCTCATTGAGATGGTGGGGGAAATTAGATCTCTTATGGCCAGAACATAATACTGAAACCCCAGAGTTGCTGAAGGGAATTCATTACCCTGAAACGTTTTCCTGTCATGTACATTTGGCAAAATGACTGTTTTGTTGCTCTGTAGAAAGTGACCTTTAAGGCTGGCCCACGGCTGCAGTTTCTCTTTCACTCTGACAGCAGCAATAATGAGTGGGGCTACAAGTTTTCCGTCACTGCTTACGGCCTCCCAGACGTTGCCGTGTCTTGGGGCTTGGATTTACAGCTGCTTGTCTCCAGGCTGATGGGGCGCTTGGCTTCCCGGAGCATGGCCCTCAAATCCCTGCGAGGTGAGTGCCTCCCACTGCTCCATCCCTGCACAGAGGAGCTACAAGGGTTTGGGGTTGAGAATCCCCAGTCAAAATGGAGTTCCTTGTGTATTTCCTGCATGTGAACGTGGAGGACTCGGTGTGCTCCGAGCCCATGGAGGACTTGGTGTGTTCCGAGCCCATGGAAGGCTTGGTGTCATCTGAGCCCATGGAAAACTTGCTGTGTTCCAAGTTTCCAAGCCCATGGAGGACTTGGTGTGTTCCAAGCCCATGGAGGACTTGGTGTGTTCCAAGCCCATGGAAGGCTTGGTTTTTTCCAAGCCCATGGAAGGCTTGCAGTATTCCAAGCCCATGGAAGACATGGAATCATGGAAGTAATCCTACTAAGCTAAACTACATTTATGAAGTAGTATGTTCTTTTTTTTTTTCTTCATTTAAAATTGTTCCCTGGTGCTGTCATCCACCCCACACAGGGAGTGTGAATATGGAGCCAGCAAAGTGAAAAACTAACAGGGCTTAGGACACAAAGGATTCTAACTTTCACATGAGTGTTTGGTATTGAATGACATTGGAAGTCACAAATTAAGTTTGGTTGATTACAGCAGTTAAGTACACTTAGAATTTCAGCCTTGAAGATAAGTACATTAAATTTTAATAAATAATTTTTTAAAATGTTGTTTAATTTAAAAGCAAGAACACTTCTCTGTAGCTTCCTAAATCTGAATCCGTCCACCACTTAGAAGAAATTAAATAAGACTAAAGAGTTCTTGCTCCAATCAGGTGGTCCATATTTACCTTGGAAAATTAGACAGCTATCTATCTGTGAATTCAGGGAACTAACTGAAGTGTTTGAGAGTATTTTCTTCCTTTTTTAATATAAGCATGCTTGCATATAACAGATTAGGTGCTTAGTAGGAGAGATAGCTTTTAGCTTTTAAACTCTTTTAAATCAGAAAATTGCTGTAATTATACAGTGAAAATGTTTGATCTAAAATCCTTCCATATTGTAACATTGTCACTATAAGATATTAATGCTGCCATTAATGAAAGGGTACATCAGTTTTCTGTACTATGTTGGAGAAATAGAGAACATTGTTAAATTACTTGTTCATTCTATTTGCATTAACTTTTTGTTGTGAGTTTGTTGTCAGTTGTTTTCCCTATTAGATGTTTAACATTTATTATTTTCATTAATCTGTAAAAATTAAGAAAATTATTTAGTAACTGAATGGTCTGTTCTGAATTTCTTGCAGAATTAGGTAGTGAAGCAGACTTGCCTCCTTTGAAAGTAACCTCAGTTCTTAATTCTCCTCTGTGGAAACCTGTCTTCAGGCATCAGCTGTGTCCTGAGGCACTCCCGGGAGCCGTGCAAAACAGTGCCAAGCACCAAGACAAAAACGAGGTACCCACTCACCCCCTGCTTGTGTTCCCTTGGCATGAAATCCCTGTGGATCACACAGGTTCATTGGCTTTATGGAGTTGGAATGCCCTTAAGCACACACTGCTGTGCTAAACTTGATCATTTTTGCTGTTGGATTCAAATATCAAGGGGGAAAGAAACTGTTGTTCTGTGCCCTTTATTAATTTCCATTTTTATGTAATCATCAAATGGTTTGGAGAGTGTGGTGTTTTCAAGGGGTAAAATGTGAGAGTGTGGTAATTTCAGGGACCCCCATGGCAGGAAGGAAACGATGAATCTGACTCCATGTTCTTAGAAGGCTAAGTTATTATTTTATGATATTATATTATATAAAAGAATGCTATGCTAAAACTATACTGAAGACTAGAGAAAGGATGCTTACAGAAGGCTAAAAGTGAATAATGAAAACTTGTGACTCTCTCCAGAGTCTCAACACAGCTTGGCACTGATTGGCTAAAGAGTGGAAACAACTCACAGCAGAATCCATGAAACAAACACCTGTGGGTAAACAATCTCCAAACACATTCCACATGAGCACAACACAGGAGAATCAAATGAGATTATATTGGTTTCCTTTTTCTCTGAGGCTTCTCAGCTTCCCAGGAGAAGAAATCCTAGTGAAGGGATTTTTTCCAGAAAATATAACAATGACAGGAGAGACTTTTGAAGATCATCTCATTGACCCCCCACCTTGTGCAGGGATGTGTTTTATTGCTCAGTTTGCTCAGCTGCAGTGGATAAATTGCAGGTTGACACTGTGTTTTCTCTCAGGTATTACTGCAGTTCATGTGTTGTACCTTTCTCTGCAGGCTTGGAGCTCTCCCCACGAAGTCTGCCGTAACTTTCTTATCAGCTTTGCAAAATCAGATCCTGCCCAGGACTTCAGTGGGCAAAAATCTGAACTTTTCAAAGGACTTATACAGGCATGTAAAAAACAGACCCCAAAGACAGATATAGTTGCTGGTCCTACTGTTGATCAAGCTGTGAACTCAACATTTGCTGCTTTGGTGTATCTCACTCCAGATTTATTTGAGAAGCTTCAAAAATATGGTAACTCTAATATTATTAGATTATCTTAATAATGAAGACTTAAAGTTTGTAAAAGACTCTCTTACAGCTGAGTTTATAACATTTAAAAATCAGTTCAGTGGGGCAATTTAAAGAAGATGTTCTGTAGAAAGATATCATTTAGGGAGGCTAGGTAAGCTTTCTCTCTAGAGTGTTTATTTTTTATCAACATATATTTTTGTCTTCAGGGCACTGGCAAAACAATAATCATCAGAAGCTCTTATTCTGTAAAGCTATACCTAAAGAGGGTAGTGATGTCCTCTGGGGCTTTAATTCAGAACAGTGTGGCTCCAGTTATTAGAGGTTCTTGGATCATTTTCTACATTGTACCTTTTCTAAAAAGCCAGCAGCAACTTCTGTTATTAACTGTTGGGGTTGGAGGAGGTGTGAGTTACCTCTCAAAATACCATTCTGTGGAAATCAGCCCTGCCATCCTCAGAATTATTTTTTTCCAATAGAAGATAATTCTTTGCTTTTACCTTACTGGCCATTGTATTACAATTTATGTATTTTTCATTAGGTAAAATGAGCAACTTTTTGACTTACAACATCCTTCCATTAAATTTATTGATATGTTTGAAGTATTGGATAATAAGATGTTAATTGGTTTTGAAAGATTGCATTTTAGGTTTTCACTTTTTGTCATAATTTTGACACTAAACATTTTACATTTTCATGGAATGATTGAGCTATTTTTTGAGCTGTGAAGTTATGAGTAAAAATGACTGATACAAAGACTGACTTGATGACTAATGTGGTTACTGCCTTTAGTCATTTTGTCCATGTCTGACAATTGAGCTAATTTTCTGAGGGACATTGAAAACTGGACAAATATTAATGAGTGTTTGAGAAATCCATCCCACTGTTCTGTCAGTAACTTCATCTGCTGGGGCAGAATAATTTCAGGACCTGTGTTCAGCTGTGCTGTGGGAAATTTGGAGAAGGGATGCTGAAAAGAATAGAGGAGAAAAATTAGAAAGGGAGAATGAAAAAGAGACTGAATAAGAATGTCTTTTTCTCCATAGTCATTGTCAGGGCAGTTTGAATAGAAACTGATTTGTCAGGTTTTTAATTTTTGCAAATTGGTCTTGAAAGTCCATTCCATTCACAGTGTAAAACAGTAGAGAAAACAAATACATCTATAGAGGTTTAAGTTACTGCTAAGCATTTGTTGATTTTTCTGATAAGTTTGCATCAGTGTTATTGCATGCATTGGGAAGGATTTTATTTTCCATGGCTTCAGGCATCAGTTATGGGAATAGATGAGAAAGATACTCATAAATTAACTCTGTAAATAAATCAGTCAAGGTGCAGTTTGTGTATTTAGGACATATGAAAGTTGGCAGGTTTATTCTCTATTTTTCTTACAGGTATAATTCCAAGTATTGACTAAGAGATGAAGGGAAGGCTGTAGCATAATTTTAGTTAAGCAGTTGTATAAAAATGGAGCTGTAAATAAACAGGACTCTCTTCTTTCTCTCATTTCCAGTCAACAGTGGAGGCAAGGTGCCTTTGAGTGATGAGTTTGCACAAGTATATTCCCTGGCTGATTCCATTAGAATATGGATGGTAAGAACACTCAGGAGGATCTCTATTAATGTCATTTACTTTAGTACTTTACAATACAATGTTCAGGATTAGGGTGGAACAGTTTTTCCTTCAGTTATTCTCCATCAACTATTTTCACTTGGAAAGAATGTATGTTAACTTTGAAACTTTGGACTAAAATGTTTAATTGCATCCTTACACTCTTCTCCTTCCCTCAGCCCCAGATGTGTCATCATGGGTAGTTAGGGCTGAATTTGACTGAAAATCAATTAAATTTGTTATCAAATTTAAATTAATTAAATTTGTGTTATATTTTAGCAAGAACTTACGTTGTAAATTAGAAAGATTCTTACATTGCAGTTGGAGTTCTTTTGAGGTATATCACAGATAGAAGTGTGTCTTAGACATCAATCCATTGCCTTGTGACTTTCTTCCTCCTCTTTTCTGCCTAAGTTCCTGGCAGGTTGATGTTCTAGAGTTACAATGGGTGCAGATGCATGTTAAGATGAGTAATTGCCTTTACCCATTGCATGACAGGTGATGTTTGCATCTGACAGAGCTTGCTGGGGGGGTGACATATTTTTGGAGGACTTTGTCTCACAACTAGATGTCTATGTTTTCCTGAGTGCTGAGGATAAATGAGAAACCTTCTTTTCCTTTCTTGGAGGACTGGTGCACATCAAATCACAAGACAGGGAATGGTCTCAGCCTACAAAGCTTGAGCAGCTCAGGGTTAGGCTTTTACTGCTCTGACAGTTCAGGTGCTGCTCCTTTAGGCTCCTGGGTGGTTTGCTCTGCAAAGTTGGGAATAATAACTACAGCCATCTATTCCTGAGATTGAATTCCTTTCAGTCATTACAGTCTTCATCCTGCCTTGCTGTATAGAGGCACAGAGAGAGTCATATTTTAACTATTGTAACGTCCTGTCTACAGTTGGAAATGAAGCAGAAATCCCTGATGGGGAGGGGAAGTGATGCTGAGGAGAAGCAAAACACAGAAGCAAGTGAGGTGAACCCAGAAACTCTTGGTGAGTGTTGCCTTGTATGTGTGAGCATTCCAGGTAGCTTAGGAAAGCATTATAAACCTGAAGGCATTATTTTTGCTGTGAAAGGTAAGTTAGCAGTTGGAGTTAGTTTTTCATACCTTAAGAGATAACCTAGTGTACATTGGATTAATTATCTGGGATTGTGTTCTGCTATTCTCTGCAGAAAACAGTAAGTTCTGCAGGGACTGACCTTTCACTCAGGTCACCTGGTTCTGAACTTAACATTCATCTGTTTTTGTAGATACTTTTTACCACATTTAACTGATGTTAGGACAACAGCTGATTGTTATTAGAACAAAATGTGTTCTCACTGACTACTCTGTACTTCATATGGTTCAGTGTGATTATTCAGATTTAGCATTTGGAAATCTGAACTTAAGCAACCAGTAGCATCATGATCAGTATAACAAGAAAAACAGTATTTTCTAGCTGTCTCAACTGAGAAGAAATAAGATCAATCACTTTCTTCCTAAGCATAAGACAGTAAATTTGTTGTTCTATTGTCGTGATTTTAACTCTTCCAATCTTTATGCTGCAGCAAAACTCTGTGTGCAGAAGAGCCTTTTGTTACTGAATTTTTTGCCCATAAGAGCAAAGACAAAAGATTGTGCCTCAGAGAGTTTGGAAGCTCAAGACATGGATGATCCCCAGCAGTATGTGAGTGATCAGTGCCAAAGACAAGGATCAGCTGTGGACATGGACTTCCAGGCAGCCCCATCAGTGTCATCCACTGCAGGAATCCACCCTGTTTCAAAAGAGGGGAGTCAGGCATCACAGTCTGATCTGAAAGTGAAACAAATTCCAGACCTCCACCAAGCAGAAGCTGCATCTGCATTTCATAGTAAGCCTGTTGAGAGTACAGTTTCCCAGCAAGAAGATGTGTCATCACCTCCTTCCACTCCTACCCGCAAGTCTCAGCTGGGCCGTGGGAGACTGCGGCTGCTGTCCTTCAGGTCAATGGAAGAGCCAAGACCTGTGCCTACTGTGAAGGAAAAATATCCTATTTTGAAGAGCATTTTAGACTTTATTAAGGATCAATCACTTTCACATGAAAGGTAAGCAAATTGAGAATGTTGTCAGTTATAATATACAAAAGCTTGTCTGCACACCCCTCCAGGTGGATTAAAATATTTTAGCAGCAAGATAATATGGCAGAATATTTTGTATACAGTTGTCAGACTTATGTATCAAACTTCAGTTATTCACAAGCATGTAGGGACTCAGAGAGTACTATTTCATTTCATTTGCTTCTATCACATAGAATAGAATGTAAAAAACAGTCACTTGGCAATTTATTGTCTTGCTTCCTCAGATGTGTTTGCAGAGGTGTTTTGCTTTTTGTCTACAAAAGCAAAGCCATGGTGTATCACCATTACCAGTCCTTGGTACCAAATAGAGACAAGTTGCATCTCTCATTAAATTACCTGGTATTCTGAAAACAAATCAAAAGAGAGATTTCCAATTCTCAGCTTGTCTGTTCTGGGCTCTAGAACATGGAGTGGTCCAGGAAGAGCTGAATTCTGTTCAAAGCTTCATCACTCACTCCAAGTGATACACTGAAATACAGCTGGAAATTCAGATGCAAAGCAATTGTGTAGCTAGTCGGGCACTTCTTGAGTTGTTCTTTTATTTGTGTTGTTTTAAGCACAGTGTTTTGAAGGTTTGAAGGTTTCACTTGTATTTTTTGCTTTCAGTGTTTTAAAGGTTCTTGCTTTGAGAAAATCCCAAGGGCAGAGTATTTTGGAGGTGCTCAAGACCATCCGCCAGTGCCTGGACTCTCTTGGGCAGCCACACTGCTTTCACCCACCCTGTGTACTTTTTCTCCTTGAACTTCTAGCCTGTCAGAAAGATTTTACAAAGTAAGTAATTATTTAGGCAAATCTCAGCCATGTGATTTACTGTCTCAGTTCTCATGTTTCTCCAGTGTATATATTGACAAGAGTAGAAAGTTCTGCTTTTTAATGCATGTGGACAATAAAAATATGACTTGAGGTTAGTTTTCAGGCTAGAAGGAACATCTTGTGTACTTGATTAAAAAAACCTCAAAAATTAATAATTATTTTCAAGTGGGACTTAGTTGCACAGCTGGTCATGCCATGAACATATTTAACTCTGATTCTATGTTATGTCTGGCCAGTGCTGTCACAACTCTGTCTCTTGGCTTCTCACTTGTCAGGAGCTTTCTGTGGTCATCTTGCAATGCACTGATTTCCTTTAAGATCTTGGTTAGATTTTCATAAAGCAACTTTTTTAGTTAAAGGAATGTTCTCTTCTTGGTGCTATGAGAATATTCTCTTTGCCTGCTCTGTTTCTTCCCTTCTGATTCCTGGTACAGGATTCTTTCATTTTTGTTTGAAACTTTAAGACTGCATTTTTAAATAAAACTTAACATCCTTCCCACTTGTGGAGAGGGGTTAAAAAGGGCCTGTTTGAAAAATTTGCACAAATCATGATACCTAAAATATCACAATGAATTCTAGGCTACTAAAATAACTCTTTAATTTGCAGCTACTTTGGAAACTTGGAGGGCTGTGGTGCTGAGCTACACAAAGAGATTCGAGAGTCCTACTATCAGCTTGTTTTGTTCCTGGTAAATTCTGTGAAGGGATTCAGTACAATTAATGACAGGTACAGTATATTGCATTCCTTCACACCTCTTCCTTTGTAATTTGTTATTTGTCATTTAATGTCTTCATTAATTTTGTCTGTACTTTCCATTATTTACAGAACTAAATGAGGTACCTTGATCTTTTGATCAAAAATGCCAAGTTGGCTTTTTATTAGGAAATAAAGGAAAACACAAAAACTTACCAGTGTTAAAAACTTGACTTACTGCATTTTGTAGTTAAAATTCTGCAGTGTGTCTCTCAACTTAGTAGTAAAGTACTAGAAATAGCAAATTTATCATGGAATACTTGGGCAAGGGTAATGCCACAAGAAACATGGCAGTTCTGCAGCCATGCTTTAGTGTTAAAACTCATGTTTTGGCATTTTGGTTAGAATTTGGAGGACTTATAGCCAGGTGTCTGAGAGAAATGAAAATTTAATGGCTTATTGGCAGTCTCTCTGACCATAACTTTCAAGTCCTTTGTTCAGTTTCAAGTGAAAATGTCAAAAAGGTTTCAAACAGAATTCCTGCAAATACCAAGAAAACGCTGTACTGTGGAGAAGAGACAAACCCTCTTTCTACTGCTCAGGCAACACCATTGGCTTGATCTAGGCTGAATCCAGGAGGAAAACTGTCTTTCTTTCAAATTCCATAGTCTGTACTTGCTAAATTGTGTAAGTTGAATACTTAGATAAACCTGAGTTCCTGCCACAGAGTTCCTTTAATGCACAGTAAAGCCTGAAAATCGGTGTCCATGAGTTTTTCTACCTTTCCTTTCCACACACAATTTCAACTCTAGGTCTTTCAACTTTAGGTCAACTTTAGAGCTGTCATGTTTTAATGTCTTTTGTTTTTATTTAGGTCATTGCTTCCTGCCTTATCCTGTGTGCAGACAGCTCTCCTGCACCTCTTGGACATGAGCTGGGAGCCCAGTGATCTTTCCTTCTTTGTTGAGATCCAGCTGCCACAGCTCCTCATGACAACATCGCAGGAGAACATCAGTATCCATGACAGTGTCATTTGGTGAGTCAGGAGGAATGCAGCTTTCACATGCTGCTAAATACTGATTCCATTTTACCCAGGAGGGTTCCTGAACTTCCTGCTGGAACAAGCAGTAAGGGTACGATTAACAAGTATGGCATAATTCTGGTCAGTATTCAAGGGCATATCTGAAATTGTTTTTGCTGTATTCAGCAAAAAAATTCAATATTTCAATATTGAAATTTTGGTATTTCAATAGTTTTTGCAAAAATTATTGGAATTTAATGTTTAACCTGATTACTACTGGAACACTTTGCTTGTTTAGCAGTGTAGCAGGAGGTATATAATACTGTTTATTGCCTTGATGAATGTCAAATGTTTTTAACACCTTCATATGGCAATTTTATAGTAGTTGTACTTGCACATGAGCAAATGTGAAGGCCAAAAAAACTTAAAATGTCTGATCTGATCTACCAGCATTCCAAAAGCTGTTTTATAGGAGTAGATTTTCCTGATTTTTGCATTATGGTCCCCATATGTATTTAAGAACATGTCACAGAAGCAAGAAGCAGATGTCTGTATGGTCATTTATTAACTGAGTGAATGGGACTTCTCACAATTCTGTTTTTATTAGCATGTCATCGCACCTTGTTCTTCATTAAAAAGTAAAGCTTTATTAAAGGGAAGCCTGATAGCATTCAAACTTAATTTTAAGCTTGCTTTTCTTTTAGTCAGTGGAGTGAAGAAGATGAAATTGCAGACTACAAGCAAAACTGTGAATGGATGGATGAATGTCAGGATGTAATGTTTGAGACCTGGTATGAAAAGATAGCTCAAGCTGACCCAGAGAAGCAGAGAAAGGTGACCTCATGTTTTGTATATTTACCTGCAGAAGGGATAAATAAGAGACCTTTAAAAGCCTAAAGGGCAGAAAGGAATCTGGTTTATTATTAATTTTCATTAGCTGGATCTCTGCAAACTTTCAAGAATCTAAAATGATTAAAATATCCCGATTCATTTTTGGCAGGGGAAATGTTCTGCTTTGTGTCTGAAGCTTTCTCAAAGTCAGAAAATAATACTCAAGTCAGTTGTTTTGGTTTATTGCTGTAGATGCACATGTTTGTGGCTCGTTACTGTGACCTGTTGAACGTAGACATTTCCTGTGATGGCTGTGATGAAATCGCGCCGTGGCATCGCTACCGCTGCCTGCAGTGCAACGACATGGATCTGTGCAAAACCTGTTTCCTTGGTAAGAACCACTAAATAACCCCTCAAAACCCTCTATTTAAAGCCAAAACAGTATCTTGGAAATTATTGTCTTGGTTTGAAAAGGCAGGTGCTAAGGAAGGTAGGAGCCTTCCTTGAAATGGAAAATGTAAACCCCCTCCCTCTGAATTATTATTAAGGGGCTCTCAGGCAAAGATATGGGAATAGGAATAACAGTTCTTTATTAGCAGGGGGTGGCACAGCCCCATCCCATGGGGGCTCAGCCCTCCTGCAGTGCCAGCTGTGCTGCTGCTGGAGCAGGGATCCTGCACAAGGGGGGAGTTTTCCTCTGCAGCTCCAGGGCTGCTGCAGATGGGCCTGGGCTCCCTCTGGCAATGCAGGGCAGCAGAAAGCTGCTCCTCTGGCAATGCAGGGGGCAAAGGCTGCTGTGCTGCTCCAGGCTCAGATTGGATCCAGGTAGGAATGCTTGGCTCCTCCCCTGGGCGCAGCATCTCCCCATGGGATGCTGGAATTGGATCAGCCCTGCAGGGACACTCAGTGGCCATGGACAGCAGAGATCTCCTGGAGGGAGGATTGGCTGTGGCAGAGATAAAGAACACAAGATAACTGCCCCAGCTTTAACAGGTGGGAATAGAATACACAGCCCCACTCACATCTTGAAACCCAGGACAATTATACACAAAATAAAGTCAAACACTTTTCTCCCGGGTTCTTTGGAAACGTTTAACTGTTCTTTCCCTTCTATGAATGTGAACTTGAAATTAGGAAAGGTCCTTTGTCCAAAAGATTTACAGGGAAGTCTTTCTTTGCAGGTGGAGTTAAACCTGAGGGACATGAGGATGACCATGAAATGGTGAATATGGAATATGCCTGTGATCACTGCCAAGGAGTTATCATAGGTCGGAGGATGAACTGCAATGTTTGTGATGACTTTGACCTTTGCTATGGATGCTATCATGCAAAGAAATACTCTGACAGGTATTAAAAATGTGATTTGCTTTCCCCCATGTGGCAGAAAGACAGTAGTAGCTAAATGCAATCAGTCATTCTCATGGTGCTTCCTATAAAGCTGTGTCTGACATCAGAACATTCCTTGGTGTCCTTTGGGGAAACAAAGATAGGAATAGTTGGGCAGAAATGTCTGGAAACCTGCCTCAACCTGTGAAGTCACTTGGTAGGAGTTGTTTTCTGGATGTGGCTAGGAAAGCTGCAGAAGGAGTTACCAGTCCTGTGTGACAGGACAGAAGAGACAATCCCTACTGTGGAAAAAGTTTTCAGTGCTTGACACCGGAGGTCATAAAAACCAGGTCCACAGTTTGAGCCTCTGGAATGTGTTGGGTTTTAAGTGTTTTCCTCTGAAGGTATCTTGTGTTGACTGACTGACTGTGTTGGTGAGCAAAAAACCAAGAGCTGCATTCCTAAATGTGTCCCTTGTCCTTGCAGCCACCTGCCCACCCACAGCATCACAGTGTACCCCATGGTGACCATCCGCATCAGTGACCGCCAGCGCCTCATCCAGCCCTACGTCCACAACTACTCCTGGCTGCTCTTTGCTGCCCTGACCCTCTACAGTGCAGATCTGGCAAATGGAGAGGAAGTAGAAGGAGAGAAACTGGATCCTCAGGTCCTCAGTCATGCCAGAGTTCTGCAGCATCAATGCATTCAGCTCATTGGGGACTGCCTGATGAAAGCGCAGCACGGAAAAGGTGAGTCAGCTCCTCCTGCTCTGAACAATGCTTTCTACAAGTGTCAGAAATGGCTGTGGTTACTGACTTGAAAGTTTCCAGAGGAAAGGGGAAGCTACTGTGTACTTCACTGAGAATAACTGTTTATGTAGAAAGCAAGTGTAGAACAAGTGTCGTTCAGGGTCGATGGAACATGGAAAATAGAGTACTTGAGAAAACTAATTTTATGCTAACATAAACATTGGACACAACTTGGCAAGTCTCTGGTTGGTTTTTTTTCCATCTTAGCTGTTGTAAAGGGATCAGTCAATACAGCTTCATGTTCTTTTAGTAATGTATCACTGACAGCTGAAGGACAGTAAATGACTTGGTGGAAAGAATTTTTTGTTCTGCATCTCATGGGAAGAGATTTTAAACTGTGTTTATGGTATAAATTTGTGGCAGTGGTATTCATTTGTCTGGAAATGGGGGTTTCTGTGGACAAAGACCTACTACAGAAAATAGGTTTATACAATAGGGACCTATTTTGAATGTATCAAAAATTTTAGACTAAAATTCAAGTAAGTTTGCTGGTAGCTTTTGGGAGCAGCTCTAATTCAACTGAAATACCACCACCACCAAATACTTACACATATTCATTAATTAATCTGTTTATAATATACAGCTCTGTTGTGCAAGTGGTCTGAAGATTGAAAAATAAGACAAATGTCATTTGCCATTCATAATTTACACGCTACTGTTTTCTTTAATTTAAGACCTCTGCCCCAATGGCATCTTTGAGGTGGGAGATGTCACCATCTGTCCATCACTAGTATTCAATGGAACTACATAATTATATGAGCTTGATAGAAAATATGCTTTTGATTAAGTTAATGTTCAAAAGAATTGCATAAGAAGTTTGCAGTTCTCTTTTAAAGTGTTTAAGTTCTGCTTTTTGTCTGTCTTGCCACTCAACAGCTAAATAATTTTCATAATATTTTTGCTGTCAGGACTGAAGAATTTAGCTCTCCTCTGCATGTTACCAGAAGATGAGTCCATCTCAGAGAATGACACTGTTTCAGGCAGTCCTCCCACAGACAGTGCTCCAAAAAGTCACCCTGGAGATAGAGCAGGGAAGGGAAGAGATGAGAAACGCAGCCCAGGCTCGTTGGTGCATCGCAGTGTAAGTAGCTGTTACTCCAGAACCCCTGATATCAGACATGTGATCTGATATTAAACATCTTCAGGTGCTTAAACACCCTATTCTGAATGTGGGACTGAAATAAGAGATAGTAATGATTCCATTTGTAGGTAAAAACTGGGGGGGAAAGGGGACAGTTGTTTTTTTCATTAGATCTGTCTGATCAAAAACTTCTTGTTCTGAACTGATTTTGACAAAAGTGTTGCAGGAGAGGGACATGCCTTGTTCTTTGTGAAAGGGCTGTGATTTCCCCTGGTTGAGTATTAGTATGTGTTTCCTACAGTTTTATACAGTATTTAAAACTATTATAGTGTTTTATGCAGGGAGATATGAGCAAAATAGAAGAACATAATTTAATTGTATGGAAACTTAAGACATGAATACATCAAGAAATTCTTCAGTAGAAGGTTTTGATACTCAAAGAAAAATGTTTGTCAAGTGCAGATGACTGAATTCTTTCCATGCTTGTTCCTGCAGGTATTACATTTTGTTTTACTCTTTTAATGCTTCTGGTTTATTTTTAGGGGAAAGGAGATACTCGCAAGGAAATCCAGTCTCCTGCAGAAGATAAAGTAGGAAAACAAGAAATTGAAATTAAAGCTGTCTCTGCAAAGAAAGCTGCTGTGAGACAAGAGTCAGACTTGACTGTGGATGGGAATGTTCCTACAACAGGTAAAAAATAATTTCTCATTTTCCCTGTCTCAGAAATATCTACTCATCTGCAAACAAACAGCTGTCCTTTTTATTCCTAATCCAGTTTTGCATATTTTCAAATGTCTGCTTTGTGAAAACCTGCCAGACATTGCTTTGAGCAAATGCCTTGCAGTCTGTTTAAAGGAGTCTGGAAATCAGAGTAGATTTCCACAAGTATTTATCCATGTATGGAAATAATAGCCCCTGTTGGTCTAACACAACACTTGTGTGTTCTGATGCACTTGGAATCAGAAAACAAGTGTTTTATCCTGCTAAAGACTGGGATTGTAAGAATTTTGAAAGTTAAATGGATCTGTCCAGCACTGTCCTATATATGTTTCACTAGATGGTATAAATTCCTTTACCTTATGTTTCCATACACTTTTATAAAGACTTTATTTTCAAATAGTAATAATTTTTTTTATAATTTCTATTTATTTTAAAATTTGGATTATAAAAATTAAGCTATCACTTATTTCTTTTATTTTTTATGTCACTAGGGGATTTTCTTATTTGTTTTTATTTACAAAGCAGGTGACCCCGTCTCAGAGGATTCAGCCCCAAAACCAACAGAGAAGGTTTTAATACCTAGCCAGGAACAAGTTTTTGCTGAATGTTCTCAGAAGAGGATTTTGGGATTGCTGGCAGCTATGTTACCACCTTTCAAATCAGTTAGTTCTTTTTACTTCCATCTGGGTTTTTTCTATGTGCTCAAATAACATGAATAAAATTCATAGGAATTAAATGTGGGGTATGGACCCGTGTTCCTTACATGTTATGAAATGTGAATTAGAATATCTTCAGACATTAACATCACTAAGGAATGTAAGGACTTGCTCCTGGGTGGGGGGAGAGGGAAGGGAATTTTAATATATCTGTGAAGTAGAGTCTTAGCTGTTTAGCAGACTTTAAATCTTCAGTTTAGCTTCACAGACACTTTGGTTATTGGCCTGTTAATGTCACCTGACTAAAGTAGGAATGTAGTTTCTCATTCCTTCTGTCCCATTTGAAAGACCTTCAGAACAGAAGCTTTTGCTTGTGCTGACTTTGACTAAAAATCTTGTTTTCTTTCCCTGCCTCACTGAGATTTTTCTCTCTCCACAGGGCTCCACAATGTCTCTGATCAACCTAGAACAAATACTTCCACTGATGTTTCATGTTGTAATCTCAAATGCTGGCCACCTGAATGAAACTTATCATTTAACCTTGGGACTCCTGGGCCAGTTAATCCTCAGGCTTATGCCTGCAGAAGTGGATGCTGCTGTGACTAAAATCCTTTCAGCCAAACATAATTTGTTTGTACCAGGAGATGGGTCTACAGTGCCAGAAGGATGGAAGACAACTCATCTTCTGTTCAGTCTGGGAGCTGTGTGTTTAGACAGGTGCTTCTTACCTTAATCCAATCAGTTCATCTCTGCTGAACAGGAATGTTTTTTCATGTATGCCTTGTGCGTAGAGGCTTTTTAATAGGAAGGTAGTTAAACCTGTACCCTGGTCATGGAAGGGGCTTAGCATCTGCAGCCTTTGTTGCAGTGGGAATTTTAATTTCCTTCCAGAAGAAGGCTGGCTGCTGAACAGTGGCCTAATTTCCTGTGCTTACCTCCACAGCATGTCAGGGAGGAGGAAGTGAGGTTTGGAAACTACAAGGAAAGCCAAAAATGCAGTCCTTTACTTTTTGTGTGACATTCATTCTCTCCCATTGTTACAAATCTCTTGTGTAACTTGGGAAAGGAGGAGGGAGTGTCACATAACTATCACCAGGGCTGGCTTCTGGATCTGTCCCTTCTGTGTAAGAGTACTTGAGAGAGAGGTTTTTATAGTAAAACTGCACTGGAAACAGCAGGGAGGGACCAATTTTGAAGATACTGAGAAAGTTTTGAAGCATTCTGAGATTAATATAATATCTGTTAAATGTGACTTATTTTTTATTGTAGCTGTGTTTTAGAGGAAGGGTTCATAAACAAATAGAAAAGTATATTAAATTATTTTCATAATTTTAAAATTTATGAGAAGCATATGAAATTTAAGAATATCCAGAGCATAAGCTGAGGGAAAGGATTTTCTCCTAAAATCTAACTTTAGTGTAAGAGACCAGAGTAACTTTAGTGAAAGAGACCAGTCCCTGTAGGTTATTTGTGTGATCCACAGAGTGAGCAGGTGGTCATGTACATGGGAAATAAACCTCTTGCTGCCATGCAAACAGAAGCTTCTGAGTTCTAAACTGAAGTTCAGAGTTAACAGTGGCAGTGTTCAGGCACACTTTGATTTGGGACTGTATTCTCAGAAAGCAGAATAGTATTTATGCTCTATAGAAAACAAAGCAGAATTCACGTGTCAGGTGGCATGAAATCTTTTTTTTATTTGGAAAAACAGTTCTGTAACAATTTGAAAGCTGCAGCTGTGACAGATTAGCAGTGATATGCTGTTTTGAGGAGGATTAGCCTCAGGTAATCTGCATTCAGCCCTCCTAACACAGCCTGCTCTTGCTTTGCAGCCGGGTGGGGCTGGACTGGGCGAGCTCCATGGCCGACATCCTGCGGGCCCTGAACTCCTCTGCACAGTGGCACCACGTCATTGCTGCCTTCACTGACCACTGCATTAAACAGCTGCCCTTCCAGCTGAAGCACACCAACATCTTCACTTTGTTAGTGCTGGTTGGCTTTCCTGAGGTAAGTGGCCTGGCAGCCCTAAAGGAAACAGAATTGGTTGAAGCTTTTAGGTATCTCTAAATACTACAGATTCCATCAATTGAAGATAACCTTTATAAACTCTCAAAACCTGGGGTGTGTGTGGTATTTTCTGGGGTCCCCCATGGCAGGAAGAAATTAATCTGACTCCATGTTATTTATTATTTTATGATGTTATATTATATTAAAGATTGCTATACTAAAACTATACCAAAGAATAGAGAAAGGATACAGACAGAAGGCTGAACAAGATAATAATTAAAAACTCATGGCTCTCTCCTCAGAGTCTGACACAGCTGGCTGTGATTGATTATTAAGTCAAAACAATTCACATGTTGTATAAACAATCTCCAAACCACATTCCAAAGCAGCAAAACACAGGAGAAGCAAATGAGATAATATTGTTTTCCTTTTTCTCTGAGGTTTTCACCTTCCCAGGAGAAGAATCCTGGGCAAGGGGATTTTTTCCAGAAAATATGACAGTGACAGATGTGTGTCAGAATTCACATCTTTCCACTAGTGCACAATTAACATTGATCTAATGAAGAATAATGAGCTGGTTTTGCCTGGCATTTCTTTGGATGCTGCTTATAACTGCTGCAAGCAAACCAGCTTCATTTGTTTCAATATCTAAAAGGACTTTTGTACAAGCAAAACAATCTATTCCCCATCTTAATGTTCATAACTGATACACTGCCTATATAACATTAAGTTGGTTGTTGTAGACATTTCTTTTACAGACTTGAACTCCTATTTTCTAAAAACCAGCAAATACCAGGCAACAAGCAGTGGTTCAGCTAAAAAATACAATAGCAAGAGTAAGCAAATATAACCAATATAAGACATGGCTGTGTATTTGTAATTAAGTATTCCAAATGCTAATAGTTCTGCTGCTGTTTCAGGTGCTGTGTATGGGCACTCGTTCTGTGTACATGGACAATGCTAATGAGCCTCACAATGTGATCATCCTGAAGCACTTCACTGAGAAAAACAGGGCAGTGGTTGTAGACATCAAAACCCGAAAGAGAAAAACAGGTTCTGTGACATTTTTGTTTTATCAGAGAATCACAGAGTATTTCCTTACAGTTTGTTAAAAGCAAATGTTAACCTGACTACTGTGCAGAGTTTCAATTCCATGATTAGTAAGTTGCCTGATTTTCTGCTCACAGGTTGCCAAATTCTGCTTGCAGGTCACTGCCAAATTGTGAAGCTTCTGCAGAAATTATTTCAATTATCTTTATTCAGAAAATGATTTAGAAAGCTGTTGAGACCTTTCTGTTAATTGAGAAATCTCAGAAACAGGCTTTTGATGAAGATGAAGCAGTTGTTTCAAGATTTGTGTAGTGCTTGTGTCTTATCCTTTAAAAATCTGTGCTTAATGTTTTTGAACAATTGCTAATTATAAAACAGCTTGGACATCCCTAAAATTTCAGACCAATATTTTATTTAATTAATATAGTAATATATACATATAATAATAATATATAAAGTATATTAATTAATATATATTTATATATTAATATACATTCAACATATAATATATTTAATATACACAAAAATCATACTATCTATTTAATATTTAATGTATATTTAACATTTTAATTAATATTTAATAGATTTTAAACTTTTAAATTTAATATTTAATAGATTTTTTTATATAACAAATCAGTTGGCTTTTATTTTTGTATGACCTAATATAGTGAAGTTAATAAAGCAAAGGTTGTCCTAAGATTTGACTACTGAAATTGTGTAAAAGACATTTGGAAAAATCAACAGACTAAACCACTTTTTGATATTCAAGGAAGATTTGAATATAAAAGCTTTTCTTTTTGTTTAACTGTTGACATTTTAAACAGTAAGATCTGCAATATTTATTTCATATCAATTGCAGGTCAGAATTTTCCCCATTTTAGTTGTAAAATACAACATGAGCTACTTTGCATGTTGTACTGCTAATGTGCTATTGCCAGAAGTGACCTGGGGATTTTTAACTTGTACTGAAAAATGAAATACTTTCTTGACTGTTCAGGGAATCTGAGATAATTTTTGTATAAGACCTTTATTAGAACATGATTGATGTAAGGATGTCTCATGTCTCAACCTCCTCATATCTACTAAGAGATGACTCTACAACATTTTAGTGTGAATCAAGTGAATTATGGTTTTTTTCTCTCTTGTAGTGAAAGATTATCAGTTGATTCAGAAATGTGGGCAGGAGGGCAGCGATTGCCAGACCCAGCTGAGGCAGTACCTGCAGCACTTTGTCCTCATCTCCACCCACCTCCTGCAGACCAGCATGGACAGCAGCTATGCTGAGGCGGTGGAAACAACCTGGGTCCTGTCACTGGCTCTGAAGGGGCTCTACAGAACTCTGAAGGTACCTGACACAGGATATTATAGAGAAATAAAAATTCCTGTTCTACCCTGTGCTGCAGGAGCTTGGGTATTGACTAAGCCCACTGGGGAATCACCACAAGGGCATTTCTGTCACAGCTGGATCCTTTATTCCCATTCTGTAGGGGGTTGGAAATGTTGCTGGGCTTTAAATAACTTTTCTGAGTCTGAACTGCAAGTTGTTTTGCTTCTCCTCTGTGGGGGCCAGCCATTCAGGAGAGGTCAGGAAGAAATTCCTAGAGATAAGTGAGCTTCACTCCATAAAATGTTTTCTCACTCCTGAAGTATTTGAAATTTTCCTTTTTTCCTTTCCCCTTTTTTCCTTTCCCCTTTTTTCCTTTCCCCTTTTTTCCTTTCCCCTTTTTTCCTTTCCCCTTTTTTCCTTTCCCCCTTTTTCCTTTCCCCCTTTTTCCTTTCCCCTTTTTTCCTTTCCCCGTTTTTTCCTTTCCCCTTTTTTCCTTTCCCCTTTTTTTTCCTCAGTTACTACTCTGTGCATGTCACAGATGATATCCCTTAAGGGATTTGAAGTGGGCATTTTTATTTTAGGGAAATGCAAGGAAAAAGATTCCCAGTGTAATTCATCTGGGCAGGAAATTCACCCAAGGTTGTGTGACAAGACCTCACAAGCACTGTGATGCATTGTTCCTTTTTTAGTTATTTATCTCTGTGTGTGTGTGTCTGTGTGTGCAGATTCATGGCTTTAAGGAGATCCAGTCTGCCTTTCTTCAGTCTGGTTTACTCAAACTTCTGGTGAAGAAGTGTAGCAAAGGAACTGGCTTCAGTAAGACTTGGCTTCTCCGAGACTTGGAGGTAAGAAAAGTGACATTTTGTAAAAAGTCAGGCTTCACACAGTGGCATGAGAGGTTATGGCAGTACACTGCCCTCCTGGGGACTCATTATCCCTAATTAGTCTCTAAAACAATGTTCACTTAACTGTATCCCTTAATTTGCCTCCTTCTGCCCATCATAATCCTGTGGATAATAGACTAAATTCTTTAAAGCAGGAGCTGATTTTCATTAATCTGATTTTATTTGGAAAACAATTTGCAGGATGAGACATTACTCACCTACTCAGATTGTTGTATGGATTTTATTTAGACTGTTCTTGAGAATTCCATTCTTCAATTTAGAAAATAATCTCAAAGAAAGGCTTGCACAAGGTTTTGCTGCAGTGCAGGTGGGGAGATCAATGCACACGTGGGCATATTCTCTCACAGTGGTTGTTAATTGCTGAAAGATAAGTGTGGTTCAACTGTTAGTTATGTTTTATCTTGGGCAGGAGTTGTGTTAATTCATCTTTAGGACTATGATGAAGCCAAATGGCTGTTTTCAAAGGAGCAGGGTGTGTAGGTGCATCACTGGCATTTTGTGATGGTCACCTTTGCTCTGTTTTTGTCTTGGAATCTTCAAATCTTTGATGGACTGAAATGGTTAAATAATTTCTTTCTTAACTTCCTTTGCACTTTCAGCTAATCACTGAAGTTGTCTTTGCAGCAGCATGGAAGGTGTAACTCATTAGTGAAGTGGGAAATGGTTTTGGTTTGTGTTTTGGGGTTGGTTTTTTATTTTTAGGTGTGCTTCTTTGTAAAATAGCATTTGTTAAGCACTGTCCAGGTCTGATAATGTTCCTCTAAGATGCTGATTGCAAATAAACTACAAATACCTGCAGCTGTCACACCATATGCTACCTTTTTTTTGTGTAGATTTTGTCAATAATGCTGTATTCCTCAAAGCAAGATATCAGTTCCCTGGCTGAACAGGAGGATACTGAACTGGAAGACAGGGAACAAGATCAGGATGTGGAGCAGCCTGTTGGTCCTGTTGACTTAGAGCAGAACAAACTTGATCCTCTGGAGGGCTTGGATGAAGCCACCAAAATTTGCTTCTTGGTATTTAAATTAATTTACCTCCTTTTGAGTAAATGTGCATTTGCTAGTTGCATAAAACATTTGGTAATTCATGTGGTTGTTTTCCTTCTAAATTTATAGAGTATGAGTCTGTGATTTCTATGCATCATTTTTTAAAGAAAATAAAATAGAACTACAGTAATGAATGCTACAAAATCATTATACAGTGTTTTGCTAAATTGCTTCTCATTATTATTAATCCAGATACTAAGTTAATTAATTCTCTACCTATAAAGTGGGAAATAAGGTCATCCTTAAAGAAATTCAGTCTTTCTACTCCCCCTCTGATGTATTTTTGAGGTTTTTTAAATTTCTTTTTGCTCCTTGCTCAGATGACACACGATGCACTTAATGCACCTCTCCACATTCTTCGAGCCATGTATGAGCTGCAGATGAAAAGAACAGAATCTTTTTTCCTGGAAGTTCAGAAGAGGTATGTGAAGTTCTGGGTCCAGCAGAGAAAGTGGTGGGTGAAAATCTAAAATCCTCTCAGTACTGGATAGAAATTCTTCCATGGATAAGATTTGGTTTTCATGTGTGAAAAAGTAAGGAAATAAACTCCTGCTAAGTTGTATTTATGGAAGCAAGTCACCATCTTCTGAAACACATCACATGCTCTTTCCTGTGTGGTAGCTCCCATATGAAGATCCACTATGGCTCTAAATTCTGTGAACTGAAGAAGAGTCAAGAGCTCACATGTGGCTTCTGGTACTCAGAGCATCTCACAGAGACACCATGTTCTCACAGAAATGAGTGATTTTGTAACATTTAAATCCTTTGGCTTGTTAGAACAGGGGAACAGTTAACATGATAAAAATAGGCAGAGCTTAATCTTTCCAAAACAGAAGGTGGGAAGATTTAATTTGCATTTAATTGCGCTAATTGAGTTTGCATTACTTTGGGAAACACATGTGTGTATTTTTGATTTCTTTGCCTGTGTGAAGGTTTGATGGGGATGTGATCACAACAGATGAGAGGATCCGGACCCTGGCTCAGAAGTGGCAGCCCAGCAAACGCCTGAGGCTGGAGGAGCAGAGCTCCAAGGCAGTGGATACAGATATGATCATCTTACCCTGTTTGGTATGGACACCTCTACAAACAGCAACAGTTGGAAAATAATCAACTTTGGCATTTGTGTCTGAGATATTTTTTTATACATCTGAAATAATCTGTTATCAATATTTTATGTCAAAATGAATGAGCAGGTAGAAAAAGCAAGTCTTTCTTCCTTGTTATTCCTTCCTTAAGGAACTGAAAGAGCTTGATTCCCAGGTCAGGAGAACAAATTGTGATTACAGGCTGTAATTTCCTCCCCTTACACAAGAGAGATTGTATCTCATTGCTGTAAGCTTATGCCCTGCTACTGTTTTAGCATATCATTGTTATCTTAAATTCAGCAGAACAAGGAAGCAATGAATTTATCTTGTGAAGTAGACACTACACTTGCAAGCTTTGGATTTTGCATTCAATTTCAGGGTCCCACAGCTCTGTTTTATTTTGAGGGCCCACTCCTGGCCATGAGGTGTCACCAGCACAGCTGTTTATCAGTTGCATAGCAAAGGGGAAGGAGCTTCCTGAAGCAGTTTCACATAATTATAAGAAAAAAATAGGTCTTTCAACAGCTTATACCGAGGCTGTGAAATACCCAGGCCTGGAAATTGTCCAGACTTAACTGGACAAAGCCCTGATTTTGAAGTTATCTCAGCCTTAAGTCAAATTTGGAGCAAGTGATCTCCAAAAGACCCTCCCAGCTTGCCTCATTTCAGGGCACTTGGCAGCTTTACCTCTGTAGGTGAATTTCAGTTAACACTTCTGGTTAAAATTCTGACTGCTGTTTCCACAAATGCATCAGTGTGTGTAGACATAAACAATGTTTCTCAGGGAATCTACAGCTGTGTGAGAGAGCCTACATTTGTGGGGTTTTTTTTTCACAAATTCATTTATAAATTCAGCTTGCAGTTTGACCGCTCAGATATCCAAACATAAGGCAGCAAATTACTGACAGCCTGCTTTCAAACCTGCATTTCTTTTCTTGCAGTCAAAGCCTGTACTGTGTGATAAAGCAACAGAAGAAACCAATCCTGTAGCCCAGAAACTCATCACCAACACAGAGAGTGACCTGCAGCTGAGCTATGCCAAGCAGCGCCGCACCAAGAGCTCCATCCTCCTGCACAAGGAGCTGGACTCCAGGAGTAAAAAGGCTGTCAGGGATTACCTGTATCGTGTCAATGAGGCTATTGCAGTTCTCTATGCCAGGCATGTGCTGGCATCCTTGTTAGCTGAGTGGCCTGATGATGTGGCAATAAATGAGGAAATCCTAGACCTCAGTGGCCCAGCCCATATGACATACATCCTGGACATGCTGATGCAGCTAGAGGAAAAGCAGCTATGGGAAAAAGTAAGTGGATTTCACTTAGACATGTGAACAAAACCTGTGCCCACATGCCATGAGACTCTGACTAACAGAAATACTTGCAGTTCCTTTTTGCAACTAAATTGAAACTCCCGAAATTTAAATTAGTTCTGAAAAAACAGTTGGAATCTGTCAGTGTATTGATGTGCTGATCTTGTTAAGAGAAAATGAAAAAAAATAGCTGTCTAGAGAGAACTCTTTCAGTTATGAAAGAGAAACTGGTAAAATAGGCAGTCTGGTTTGAAAATAGACAATATAGATGGTAATCTAGAGAAATTGGTAAAATTGGCAGTGCCTTTTAAAAGCTGCTTTTTCTTAGATCTCAATGTCTATATTGTAATACCTGCTGCTCCACTGATGAGCTGGTGGTGGAAGTGATCTTGGAATTACAATAGAATGTTGTAATGAAAGTGTCAGCTCAAGGCTTCACAGCAGTCAAAACAAATCAAGTGCTGGGAATCTTCAAAAAGGGAATGAAAAATAAAGCAGAAGGCATTGATATGCCACTGAACCAATACTGTGCACTCTTTTGCACTGCAGTGACTCCCCTCATCTCATTAAAAAATTAAAATAAGATGCAGTACAACTGGAAGAGGCCTGAAGAAGAATGACAGGGATTATTACAGCCATAAAATAATTTCAGTATG
Source organism: Geospiza fortis (assembly GCF_000277835.1). Classification (NCBI taxonomy): domain Eukaryota; kingdom Metazoa; phylum Chordata; class Aves; order Passeriformes; family Thraupidae; genus Geospiza; species Geospiza fortis. The sequence continues at coordinate 551,115 of NW_005054531.1, forward strand.
AGGAACCAACTGGTTTTCTTCATTCTGGATCTTTCCCCTGTTGGGCATTGAGGGAGAAGGAGTAATGGAAAAGTCTGTTCCTCTTTCTCTGTAGGTTTAAAGCAGTAAATAGCATGCAAAAGTTAAGAGCCAGTATTATTCACTGGCCCTCCCAGTAAGAAAACAAAGGAGTGTCAGATTAAGGTAATAAGTGGCAGGTCCAAAACAAACCAAAAGAACAGGCTCTTGACACAGTAAGTCATGGAAATTGTTGCCCCAGGGTGTTTTTATGGGTTCAGAAAAGGGCAGGATGAACTGATAGAATAAAATCTATTAAGGCATATTAAATGCCAAAACCTAGCCTTTGTCTTAGGCTGTTCTGCATGTGCAGAGTGCATCCAGGAAACTGCTACATGCTGCTTTGTTTTTTAAACTCCTTTTCCCAAGAAATCAGTTTTTGGCAGATTTGGAGATGAACCTGCTGGCCTGAGCTGGTGGATTACATTTTGTAGGAGGAGTTGGGAGATGGTAGATGAAGACATGGCCTTAATGAGTTGCTCTGATGACATGAAAGGGCCTCAAGTAACAGAATTCCTGGATTCAGGGCTTTTATGCACTGTTATAAAAATAAGAAAAAAGGAGGCTCAGGTGGTTCTAAATTCTTTTTAGTGTGTCCTGATAGATTAAAGGGCATTTTTGGGTAGTTTTAAATGTACAGGACTTGCATCTGCTGCTTTCAAAACTTCAGCCATCTCATTGATACTTTATCATTTCTTCTTGTGCACAGAGTTGTACTTTTTTGTTTTTGAAGGCTGAAATATATGACATGTTCTATTCAAATCAAAACCTGTAGGTCTAGAAGGTAAAGGTGCCTGTTTAGTATGCTAACAAAGTTGTTTATCTCACTTGATTGCAGCTTTAGTTTCCTGTTAATTATTTTATGGATTAGCCTTGATTCTAGCAGTTGTGTGAAGAGACATGGCCAATATCTGTCATCTTTTAGAACAGAAGACAGAGTGAAATCTTTTGTGCTTATGGAGATGACACTTGCAGGCATAATTTCTGAATTTATCTTTTTTTCTTGCTGGTTCCGTGGTTCCTTCTTCCAAAATACTGTGTGGCTGGACATGACTCGTGTCAGCCATCAGAATGTTCAGTTGTAAATGTTCTTTTGACAGTAAATTATATTTCCATGACATTTCTCCTCCCCAGATTCTGCAGAAAGTGCTGCATGGGTGCAAGGAGAGCATGCTGGGGACCATGGCCCTGACAGCCTGTCAGTTCATGGAGGAGCCAGGGATGGCTGTGCAGATGAGAGAATCTCAGCATCCTTACAACAACAACACCAACTTTGAGGTAGGGCAGGCAGGGGTTACGGGCATCACTTGAAGCTGGAATCACCCAGGGGTTGGAGCAGAAGCCTCTCAGAGTTTCACATGGGTATCTGTGGGACTGAATTCTGTGCTTGAAGCATCTGAAATCTGTTCAGTCTTCCTTGGAAAAGGCTGATGTCAGATAGCTCAGGCCTTGCCCTGCAAAGAAATGTGTTCAATCAGGCACTTTAATGGAATTCTAATTCAATCCTATGAAAAGTGAATAACTTACATGGTTTTACTGTGCATGTGTTTGAAGCAGATCAGATTTATAAGTGGTTTCAAGGCCTTAATAATCAAATGTTTCTACCCCCCTTTCCAAAGATTTGTTTCAGTTGGCCTCTTCCAGTTGGCCCTTGTGCTGTTAGATGAAAGTAGGAGTGGTGTCTTTTTTCTTGTATTTATCATTTT
>NW_005054531.1:552887-556475 GCF_000277835.1 Geospiza fortis
TTTGATAGCATTTTTCTGATATAGTTTGCTAAGTAATTATTGCCTCTGGGCAGTCTTGGGATTTTTGATTTCCCTGCTGCTCTGACTCCTCTGATTTTCATTTTTAAAATGCATATCACCCCTTAGGTTCTGGCAGTGAGATCAATATCAGCAACAATTACTGCTTTTAAAAAAGGAGAGCATTGCTGGCAATTCATTTTACATGCTTAACAGCTAATGTGAACAATAAGCCATGCTTTACATTTGGTAAATTAGCTCAGGGTAAAAATATCAAAGTAAAAAACTCACAGAGATGCTGTAATTTTTATATCTCCCGTGTTCATATAGTGAAAGTTCAGTGGGCTGTACAGTGTGACAGCACACAAAGCTGCTGTGTTTATTTCTCAGGATAAAGTTCACATTCCTGGTGCTATCTACCTCTCCATCAAGTTTGACTCGCAGTGTAACACAGAGGAGGGCTGTGATGAGCTGCTCATGTCCAGCAGCAGCGACTTCCAGCAGGACCGGCACAGCTTCAGCGGCTCCCCCCAGAAATGGACTGACTTCGAGCTTCCAGGTGAGCAGGACTGGTTCAAGGGCATACAGGATGTTGCTGGGACTCCTGAGAGAAACTCCTGATGAGTTAAATATCCTGAGATGTGCAGGGAAAAAGCCAATCCTTTCCTTGTCCCACTCTGTTTGCTCTGACGTGCTGCTCTTGCATTTGTTTCTGCAAAGTGCCTTATCTCTTGTTGTGCTGTGACCTTTTCTTTCCACCACTCAGTCAAAGCATGCACTCAGCTACTGGAAACAAATTTGATCTTGATTCTGTTCCAACACAGTCCTTGTTCTGCACGATATTCACTGACATTGTTTATGCCTTGTCTTACTTTCCACAGGAAGCATGTTTTTTTTATTTAAAAAAGAAAAGATATGCTTATCTCTGTCTCCGTGCTCTGCTGCTGCTCTGAGCAAAGAGAGCCAGTGCCAGCACCTTGGCTCCAGCTGGTACCACAGAGCACAGCTGGAAAAAACCCCGGCTTTGACTGCCAGCTGCACTCTGGATTCTCTAAGCACATTTGTGAGAGCACAGTGAGGAGCAAATGCCAGGGAGCTCAAGGACTGCACAGTCCCCTGCTTCTGGTTTTACCTTGGTTTAACCCACTGAGCACTGGGCACTGCAGGAAGCTCTTGACTTCAAGCACTGTCAGCACCTGTAAAGAGATTTAGGAGCTTTCTTAGCAAACCAGTTTGGGTTACAAGTGCTGGGTTTGGGTTGCAAGGTACTGATTAAAAGCAGATGTGTGTTCTGTAGAAATATTTTAGATTTTTGTGAACTTCTATCTGTCTTCTTTTTCATCCCTAATAGCTGCTGAGGTTTGCCAAGGAGCTGAACTTTGAAGCTCATTGTTTAGAGCAGCCTTGGCTGTGAAACCTGAGTTTCACCTTATGGAAATTCATTTCCAACCAAGGCTGTCTGGATTAAGGCTCTTGATTCCAGCAGGTTTTAGCTGAAACCAGACATTTGAAGGCTTCTGGGCTTTTCATTTTATTGAAGGGCTTTCTCTTATGAATAGGAGAGAACACTGTCTCTATTTCATGATAAAAAGGGAAATTCTTTTACAGATATTTCATTTTAAATACTAAAAAATGTTTTCAAAATTTTTCTTGCTCATGAAACTTTGAAAATTCTGCTTCCCAATGAAATCTAACCTGCTTGTCCCAGGATGACAGGCTTTTTCATGGGGCAGAAAGTTATTTTAACAGGTGTAGTATTATAGAGCACAGTAGGTAAGAAGATGTTTTGTATAGTGTTACAGCCAACTACCAGGATTTATCTCTGAAGGTGAAGATGCCACAATGGCAAAAACTTTTTGAATGTTTTCTGCCTGATTGTAAAGTGGTCAAATGTTTTGATAGTCCTTCTATTTAAAGTGATTAAGTTTAACAGTTTTCTTCCTTGGAGCAGAAATGTTCATTTTAATTTTCTGACGTGTAAAAATATTATTTTTATTTTCAAATATTTTAAACCTTTTGTCCCATGAATTCAAGTGTTGTTGGAAAGAACTTGGCTGCCTGTATAGAGGTTCTTGTGTCATAAATCATAACTGATCCAGTGACACAATTGGAAAAGTGAAGTTACATGTGGAGAATATGGAGTTTCTTTAATTTCCTATATTTAGTTGTCAACAATGCAAAAGACATTATCCTTCCTATCCAGTATCTTTAGACAGGGGAAACTATTGTGGGTTTTGCTTCAGCCTCCTCTTTGTCACCTGTTCTTTGTGTTTCATAGTTACCAAAAAATAATAGACCACCTCCCTTAAATGAAGACATCTAGGATTAATTAATTTCAGACTTTTCATTTCAGTTATATTTGAGATGGCAAAATTAACTCAGAAGATAGTAATGTTGGCTTTCTTCCTTCCCTGCACACAGGAGACACGCTCTACTACAGATTTACTTCTGACATGAGCAACACTGAGTGGGGTTATAAGTTTACAGTGACAGCAGGTCATCTGGGCAGGTTTCAGACAGGTAAGAGATACTCAGAATATATTGAAAAGGGCATTTTTTAGTCATTTTGTTGAGCTTTGAGAAACCTGTGGTTATCCCTTTTCCTTGACTTAGAATTTGCATTCAGTGTCTTGGAAATAACATGATCAGTTTTTCATGTGATCAATTTTAACATGATCCGTTCAAGTTGAAACTCAACTGATGTCTGTTATTTCCTGTGATTTTGGGGTAGAAACACAAAATCTTCACAGATACTTGGAGATTACAATTATAATAATGTAATTTGCATGCAAAATCTCATTATATGATAGTAATTACACAGAGTATTTAGTAAACACTCCAGGATGCCATAATTGGAAACAGAAATACTGGTAATTGCATTTTTCCAAAGTGGTTGTCCTTTAAAATAGGATGGTTCTGGGTCTAATTTTTAGCATAAGAGGTTTTGTTAGTTTATTTCAGAGTTTAAATATTTTTAATGAAATTGAGGTTGATGGATTATTTGCTATCAGCAAAACTCTACTGCATGTCATAATAGGGAGAGCCTGTGTTTTGTTTGCCTTATTTGGGCAAAAATTTAATTTTGGATATGATTCTTTCCAATTTTTATGTAAGCTTTTCCTCAGGAAAGAGTTGCCACATCAGGATGTAATTTAGAGTTATCTCAGATTTTTGTTTGGCACTTTAATTCAAATATTGAATTCCAAATACTTGACTATATGAACAAAACGTGTCCCTACGAAACTGAACAGCTGTTTGAGTTTTCTTTTTTTTCCCAGGGTTTGAAATTCTAAAGCAGATGCTGTCTGAGGAAAGGGTAATTCCTCACCTGCCCCTGGCCAGGATCTGGGAGTGGCAGGTGGGAGTGGCGTGTCGGCAGACGGGGCACCAGCGCCTCAAGGCCATCCACCTGCTCCTGAAGATAGTGCAGTGCAGCAGCCAGGGGTGAGTGCACTGCTCCACATCTTGCACTAAATTGATACTATTTTAAAGCAAAAAAACCCCCTGTGATTTCAAGCAGGTTTTCTGAATTTGTCTGTCAGATGCAATTTACAGTGTTTGATAGCTTTGATATAATTTCTGTTTTGATAG
>NW_005054531.1:556523-565254 GCF_000277835.1 Geospiza fortis
AATTAAAATGTCATTATAAAGAAAACAAAATCATCACAAATCAGGACAAAGGTAGATTTACTAGAAATTTATTCTCTTTGTATTAATTATACTGCAGAATTAAGGTAAGGATGAAATAATAACCTGGTGAAGTGATGATCTGATTCTCTGTAAAGTAAACAGCTTTTAAATTATTATTTTTAGTTGTACCACTAAGCCTGTAATTGAGTTTTAGAAGAGATCTATGTTCTTAAGCTTCTGTATGTATGGCATGAGTATTTCTAGATTCAAGAGCATTTAACAAAGTGGGGTTTTTTATTGTTAACTGTCACAAATGTATGGTTTTGTTCTCTTAAATTTGATTTGGTTTGGTTTCCCCTCTCCATTCCCAGAAATGGTCATGGTGGTTACTCACTATTGCATCCCAATTTCATTTAAATTACTTTTTTCTCAGGGACTGTGACCTCACCTTATTGAAGCCACTTTGGCAGCTCTTCACCCACATGGAAAACAACTCATGTCACGACTCAGCCAAGCCTGGTATCCTCCTTCCTCTTCATCGTGCACTGGCAGAACTCTTCTTTGTGACAGAAAACAGAGTTACTGTAAGCAGTTCCTGTTTCTAAGCCTCCTTTCCTCAGTGCTGGGAATGACAGTTTTACACTAAATTCAGTTTTCCTTTATCCCTCAGAGCTACAGAAACATTAACAACTTTCACTTATGGAGTGTGGCAGCAAGTTCTAATTAGAGGGGAATTCTGTTATCTTATCCATCATTGGACTTTTAAGTGATAGTCATGACTATTAAGGCCCTAAAGCCACTGTTTATTCTCAGAGCAATTCTGGTTTAATAATTACTTTAAAGGTATTTGCCTGTGGTTTTTGTAGAGTTGGTTTTGAACTTTAAATATGAACAGTGTCATGAGCTCATTTCTGTGATCACAAACTCTGCTCTAGTTTGGGAGAGTCTGGTGTGCAGTTCTGATACCTTTGGTTCTTGGGGACTCTAATGATCAGCATTTTGATGTTAATTAGTAGAATATCACCTTTGGTAGAAACATTGGTGTTCATTGCATGTTTTCTGGCTGCAGGAGCTTGGATCTCTACAGGAGTATTTGCTTGCCTTAAATACTGAAGATCATCTTCATCGCTGCACAGCACAGGTAGGATTGCAGCCCCAGGGCTGGGAGGGTCTGGGATCTTTGTGGCAGACCCTGGATGATTTCCCATCATCCAGGGAGTTTATAAAGAGATATTAATGTCCTTGGTCGTTACAGTACCTTGACAGGCCTCTGAAAGTTGTGAGTGAACTCTGCACAAATGCTTTTCTAGGATATTGGGAAGAAATTCTTCCCATGAGGGTGGGGATGCCCTGGCACAGGGTTCCCTAAGCAGCTGTGGCTGCCCCAGCCCTGGAAGTGTCCAAGGCCAGGCTGGACAGGGCTTGGAGCACCCTGGCTTGGTAGAAGGTGTCCCTGCCCACGGCAGGGGTGGAATGAAATGATCTTTAAGGTTCCTCCCAATTCAAACCAGTCCATTATTCTAGGTTTCTATTTCTGTTCAATTTCATATGATTTCTTTATACTTTGGGCTTGAGGAGACTATTTGGTGTGACTTTGTTTTTCCTTTTCTCTTCTAGGCCCTGAAAAACATTGCTGCTATCAGCCTTGCCATTAACTATCCAAACAAATCAACAAGTTTCTGGAATGTTTAATACTGGCTCAGGCCGGAGTGCATGGGATAGAGTAGTTTGTCCATAGGACATGGGAACAAACATCTTAACTCCATTCAGGAGAAGTTCCTTCAGCTTCAGTGTATGAGCACTCTGCAGCCTTTCTTCCTTCCTTCCACCTCGATGTAGAATTTGTAAAAGTAACAGCTCACTTCAATGAAAAAGCACATCCTGAAGTAACTCATGCGTCCTACAGTTATGTATGCACATATTGTAGCATGTTAGAGTAAACAGAACAATATTGTTTTTTATTCAGAGGAAGTAAAGGAAAGAAGGTAGCTGAAGTATGAGAATGGAAGGCCCCCACGTTTGTATTGTCTGCTCCTGAGGAAACCTGATCCATCAAAGGTGTCAGCTTCAGAAAATAGTGCTGAACTTGGGGTGATGCCATCAGCAGCATCTGTTGTACATCTTCAGGGTGAAACAGGCAAAGCAGAATCTGGTGCCTGCTGCACTAATGGTCCACGCTTGAATCCTGTCATTTTTTCTTTGGAGGCTGCTTCCCAAGGAAAAGGATTTCAATTCTTACTAAACTACAGGTTGTAAAACAAATTGTGGGTGATTTGCAAAGCAGTTGAAGGATTCCAGTTTCACAGCATCCTCGTGCAAGAGCTTTATGTTTCTCCTGTTCTTTGGGTCACCTGTTCTTACCTTGCTTTATGTCCAATGCATTATTCCAAACAGCCCATTATTGTAGTGCAGAGAGCAAAGGCTGGCCTTCAGTCACAAGGTAGTAGTGATATGAAGACCTGAAGAACTGACATGTTTCTGAAAAATCACATCTTTACAAGAAATTATGAGAAGAAATTTTTTCTCCTTCAGTTATTTTGATATTAGTGGTTTAGGAAGTCCTTCTTGGCAATGTTGGGAACCCAGACTCCCAGCACTCAGGGTGGGGTTAATGGTCAATCCACTCTTATCTTACAGAGCAATAACCACGTTTCTCTTAGTGAACATGGATTGAATTGCAGACCTTCTATGCTGCAATAAATTGGCTTTCTTCCTGCACAGCTATATTGGTTATTCCCTTTCCAAAGAGTTAAAAAGAACACAGAATTGTATTTTGTGCACCATTGCACAGTTTGTAGAGTTGGGCTTGTCAATTATAAATTCAGATTACTTTTAATGCTAAATATTTTCTTCTTTGCTTCTTCACCCCAACACTGGAGAATGGAAAAAAAAAGGCAGCCAAAAGCTCTAATAGTAACTGAATGCAAGTTGTGTGAAGCAGTGGCTCTGTCAGAAGGAAATGTATTCATTGACCCTGCTTGTCCAAAATTTGAGTGGTGCCCAAATACCAGTGCACAGGAGCCCTCCTTTGGGGAGTGTCCTCTGAACTGATGGTCTCCTCAGCTGGGGCTGGAGTTTAAGGGTGGCCCAATCTCCCTCTGAGAGGGAAACATGCAGTAATACATCCCTTGGATTTTTTTTGATGGCCTCTTGTGCTGTAGAGTTTTGTTTTGACTTCTGTTCAGCCAAGTGCTTGAATCAGAATGGGATTTTCTGCTTGAAAGACTTAAAACTGAAGACCAAGAAGCACCATGCTTTCAGGAATGGAGTGGCTCTCTTAGGAAATGAGAATGCCAGGATTCAGGAGAAGTGTAGTGTTTGTGGAAGACTGAAAGGAAGCAGAGAGATGCTGCTCTGAAAGGCCTCCTTGAGCATCATGAGTTGATTTCCTTAAAGACATCAGGATGGGAAGGGAATTATCAGGATTGTGGTGTACCTTTAATGCACAGATCAAGGTGTTTGAGTCTGCAGCCTCCCTGCAGGGCTGTCAGGGATCCCTGGGAACCACCTGCTTCACTCCTTGTCATTGCTGGAACACATCCTGGCATGGGGAGTTGCTCCACCAAAAGGAAATGTTCCTAAACTGATGTTAGAGAGTCATGTGGATGGGACAGGTTGGAAATTGCTTCTCTGGAGCAGGAAGACTTCCTCTTCACTGCCTCCATGGGCACCCATGGCTGAGGAATCATGGATCTGCACTGGGCTGCTGTGCTGGCATCTGCCCATCAGTCAAAGAAGGATTTTTCTTTTCTCACATCAGGGATGAAGACTGTAAATAAACCATTCATAGAACCCGTCACAGCTCTGTCACAGTCACTTTTTTTCTGTTGGACTGTCCTTTTGCTTTCTGGATGAAGACATGAGGCTGCAAGGACGACACAGGAGTGGCCAGAATTCCTTGTTAGGCATTACCACTCAACTTACTCTACCAGCAGTGACTGGCCTCACGAGTCAGTCATCTTGCCCGGAAGGAACTGTCTAGGAACAGTGTCCACTAAATATAATTTCTACCCACTAGATGGAACTGAAGGACTGTGACCTGAGTTGACACTGAATCTGTTGCTGCCTTATAACTCAAATCATTAATTATGGATTTTTTAACAGACGAGAAACACTGATTATTTTTTTTCCTTCCTGGTAGCTCTAAAGAAAGAGGAATAGAATACCAATAATGAATATTCATGATCAATCACATTTTAAAAATTATGCAGAAGTTCCAAGTGGATGTGAATGATGATATTGAATTGTATAAAACTGTCTGGAAAACAGGTATGCTGAAAAAAATGTGCCTAATATAAGAAAAACTAAAAAAGTTGTCCTGCCTGAATCACCTATGATGTATTTAAAACAAATCATATTGTTCCTAATGATACATTTGACTTGCTTTCATTAAACACTTAAAAACGAGAGTTTTATAATTTCTTTTCTTACGGGTTTACTACTTTGCAATTTTTATCAGTTGTTTAAAATATATCAGACCTTTAGATTTATTCCAGTTCAGTTCAACATGTAAAAAGAAAGCTACAGATGTGGGTAAAATATGCAAATGAAGAGAAATATATTGTAAAAATTCTATAAAATCAAAAAAAGTACAACACGGTGTCTGTTTTCTGTTTGTTTTTCTCCTCTCCTCACAGAATGTTTAATGCTGAAGTTTGTAGTGAGATCCAGGGTTTTTCTTAGGAATCCTCATTTTCCATGCCTGTAAGCAAACCTGCTTGTCCTCATGTGGTTGGTAAATATCTGATATTACATTGAGCTATGCAGGACCCAGACTTCTGGAGTCATCTCTTAAATTCCAGCCCTGCTGTTTACATTCCAGTGGCCTTACCCTAAAAATTCAGTTTTCCTGTGGATATCCATTGGTTTCAGTCCCTGTGTGTATTTACTTTGAGACCTCAAACACACGTCTGGAGGCCTCAGATGTCTCCTGTAAAGCTGAGATTTGTATTAGTAGGTGTTGATTCTAATTAGTGATGTTTATCAGCAGAGGTGCTTATGCCTACCTGCTCCAGTGGGTTTAATTGACTCCTGTAAAGCTGAGATTTGTATTAGTAGGTGTTGATTCTAATTAGTGATGTTTATCAGCAGAGGTGCTTATGCCTACCTGCTCCAGTGGGTTTAATTGAAAAGCTTGTTTGCCTTGGGTTTGGCTGGAGGAAAGGGTTGTGTCAAGTCAACATCTTCCTGTATTTGCCTAAAGCTGCAAGTTGTTTCCTTGGAGAATGGGCTAATTAGGTAATTTTATTCAACACAAATAAATAATAGGATTGTGAGGGTGTGGGAGAGCGAGGATTGTTCCCTGAGGTTTGAGGTTTCAGCTGATAAACCTGAAAAAACTCAGTGTAATTGCTGTGAGATGTGGTGTGGGGCCAGGCGTTGGAATGTAACAGAGGGCAGCACCTCCCTAGCACCTTGGATCTGCTGTTCAGGTCAAGTTCACTGAGACTCTTTTTCTTCCAAGAGACCACAGAAGTAGGCTGCCAGTTAGCTTAGAGGTGGGTGACTTTGAAAAAAACTGCTTTTAGGAGCAGGCTGAGCTGTGTTGAAAACAGACCTGGCCCAATCCCTGTGTTTTCACAGCCCAGCTCAGTTTCCAGTGGGTTTTGTACCTTCACAAACACAAGGGCAGCACCTGCCTGTTGATACCATTTTAAACCTGGATCGACTGTCTGCAACTCCCTGGAATACCCTGCTGTAAAATCTGGGCACACTGGGGCAGAAAACATCCCAATAATCTGATTTACTCCTTCCCCTTTTCAATGGTGAATCCCCCTGAAGTGAATTGTGTTGGGTCTGCTGGGGAGGCACCAGGACAAGCATCATTCCTGTTTCCAGGGGACAAAACCACAACCCTGGGAGCCTTGAAAAGCTTGACCTGGCCTTTAGGGAAAGCTCTAGAATGTTGGAAAACACATTAGGATATGTAAAGAGGTTGCTTTTCAGCACTGGACCAGGGGCCAGGTTGGATAATAACTGGAACAAAATATCTGTTGGTAACATTGCCTGGAAAAACAGGAAAAAACCAGGGTTTTGTAGGGGGAAGCCGAAGTCTGGCCCACCTCACCTCTGCTTTTAAAGCAAAGTAGTCAGCCCTGATTCAAGTGAATAAGAGAGAAATCCACTGTGAATAAGTAAGAGGTGAAGGAAGTGAGATTAAAGCTCATTCTTTCCATGGCATTCAGGGCTAATGTAATCAGGTCTATTCTGCAGCAAAATCTTTCCTGATTTTTACCTAAGAAAGAACAAATAATAAAGAGCTGGTACCCAGCTCCAGCCCAGACTGCAGTGGGCCTCACACGTGGGTATGCAGCCATAAACACCTGGGGAAAAAAACCCCAAACTCTTTTTTCCTCCAACTGGAAACATCCACAAGCATTCCTGATAAATAGATGGGAATCTTGGGCAGTTTTGTAGTGGTCCTTAACATTTAGAAATTCCCATTCCTTGAATATAAAAAGAATCAATGTTTGGATTTAGGGAGCATGGGAAAGAGGGGGAGAAGAGATAACTGGTCTGTGTCAAACATGGGGTCTTTCCTCACAGTTTGGCTGGGGAGTTTTTCCTTCTAATCCTTCTCTGACAACAGCAATGAATTTTTTTTTTTCAGCTGGTTTCTTCTTTCCATTCCCCACTTTACTGTCTGACTTTCCATAATCTTACTGCATAAATCTTAGTGCGTTTTGGAGTTTTTTTCTTAACATTTGCAGTGCAAATAACAAATATTTAAACTTGCGTTGCATGGAAAAAGTCAATTTTATGAAACCTAAGGAAATGTGAATTGAAGTGCCTGCAAATGTTTGTCAGTGGTAGCTTCTCTCACAGGCTCATTTCCAAAACACTTGGTTGGCATCTCCTCACAGCTGGATTATCACATCCAGTAGGTGTTGGTAAGGCCACACTGAATTCTTTTTAGCTCTGTATAATGAGTCATTCCCCTTACACTGGCTCAGGGTGCCCAGAGCAGCTGTGGCTGCCCTGTCCCTGGAAGTGCCCAAGGCCAGGTTGGATGAGGCTTGGAGTGACCTGGGACAGTGGAAGTTGTCCCTCTCCATGGCAGGGGGTGGGATGGGATGGGCTTTAAAGCCCTTTCCAATCCTATTCCACGATTCTCTGATCTTTTACACACCTTTGTGTTGGGGGCTGGAACTCTGACCTCACTGCCTTTCAGACACCAAAGGTTTTAACTTCCTCAACCACCAAGAACCAACAAAACACCTGAGGAATCACAGGAAATGCTCCCCTTTAGGATTTTATACTTTCTAATCAGCAAAAGCATCCTCTGCTGATTTTCCTCTCCAATAAATCATCTATGATAATGCTTCGATGTGCGTATTAGGTAGACATTTACTGGGGCTTCAGTTCATCACTGTGCTTATCTTGGATCACGTTAAATATGGAATTAAGGTGTAATCTTAAGCACATCTAGTTCAGCTTTTAAAGGTAGGCTTTAAATTGGGTTTGTTGCCTTGGAGCCCAAACAGACCGTGCTGTTGATGGGAAGTGCGCAAATCGCGTGGCTTTCCCTGGCACCCAGCAGAATCTGCAAAGGCAGGAAACAAAAAGATGAATTCTTGAGTCAGGAGAAGAGTTGAGTCAGGAGACCTTTAGTCTCATCATTCTGCTCGAGAATAAATCATGTCTGTGTTTCTTACCCTTCTCCTCTACATCAACCACCCACAGAAAGCTCATTCATCAAAAACGTCAATGGTTTTCCAGAAATCTCCCCGCTCCCACCTTGGAGTTTTTATTCGTCTGAGCAGCAGGTTGGGCTTTTTTCTCCCCACCAGTGGTTTTTTCTTGGGGGGGAGTGAAGGGGGAGGTTGTTTGTTTGCTTGTTTTGGTTTTTGGTTTTGTTCCTTCCTACTGTGACTTAATATTTAAAAGGAAAATTTCATCCTCTGTGGGGTCAGTATTGGACACACTGCTGGATTTTAAACAACATCATTTTTTCTCCCCACTCAATTGCCAGTTTCAAAACACACCGTGATGTGTTTGATCTTTTGCCACCTTATTTTTCTGCAGAACATGGCTCAGCCCCTTCAGAGGCAATGGCATCTGGGAGGGTGTGCTCGGTGCTCCTGCTCTGGCTCCTCCTGTTCCTTAGGTCGAGGAAGGCAATCCTGTGGAGGAAGGACCTGGGGAGATAAAAGAGTTGCTTTATTTACCAGAAACTCAAATCCTCTCTCAAAGCCTCATTTTTGCACTAATAATGCTTACCACCAGCAGGGTGCTGCTGGGCAGTAATAGCTTATCTTTAATTAAACCAACATAGAATTGAGGGGGAATATCCACAGATGAACGTGGCCTGATGTCCAGTGCCTGTCTCCTGTGTTTGTGCCTTCCCTGCTCTGTAGCAGCTCCTCTGCTCCACGAGCCTTCCTCACCCCAAAACCAGTGTTAGACGGGCACAAGAAAGATCCCTCCAGATCCTTGGGGGTTTTCCCTGTTTTTTCCAACGCTCGATGCCTCTTTGTGGGGTCCAGCGAAGGCTCAGGGCAGCGGTGGTGCCGGGGCTCTCCAGGCTGAGTGGCTGCTGCTCTCAGAGACTTTTTCCCGCACTAAAATCGCTTTTCCTCCTCTCTCGTTGCCTCAAGCTCACCCCGAGCCCTCGCCAGGCGGCCGAGCTCGGAGCTTCGCCAGCGGGAACGGCGTGAGTGGGGCTGGGAGAGCCTGATCCGTACGGGGACAGCCACAGTGACACACGGAGCGGGGCTGCGGGGCTGGGGGG
>NW_005054531.1:565653-590777 GCF_000277835.1 Geospiza fortis
CCGGCCCCGCATTGCCTGTCCCGTACAGCCACACTCGCACACGGCCCGGCGCTGCCGGGGGCAGCTGCAGATGCTCCGATTTCCCCGGCTGAGAGCAGCTCTGAGGCTTCTCCGAGCTGCAAACCCCGGCACTGCCTTCTGCAACATGTGTTTCATTCCTGGGCTCCTGCAAAAGAGGAGTTTGCATTCCCTAGGGGATTCTGGATTTCCCGCAGAAAGCAGCGCCCTATCCTTCACATTACCCCAGCACCAGCTCTCTGTGGCAGCCCTGGCCTCCGTGCTTTGTGTCCAGTTTGTTCCCTCCTCAGAGTGTGGCACACGAGTGACCCATCAGCCCTTTATAACCCTGATGGGCACAGCAATGATGGGCAGTGCCAGTGGCCCATCATCTGCCCAAGGCAATCTCTGGCTTTTTCCTTTTGAGACTTTTCCTCCTTGCTGTGGAGTGGAGTGGCTGTACATGAGGTCACACAGTTGTCAGTGCAACTGATCCTTGGCTTTAATTACAAACTCGTCCTTTGGAAAGCCTCAGATAAATTAAACCAGAAAAAATTAAATTGCAGCTCAGCCCCAGCTGGTGAGCAGTTGGTTCGCTTGGGCATTCAGGCCCCCCTGTCTGTGGCAGAACTCGATCCAAGTGTGAATCTCTCTGGGCCAAAGCTGGTATTGGTGTCCCACCAGTCGTCCCCACCAGCCCCTGACTCCCAAGCCTGGCTCTGCAGTTCCACCTCTGAGCTTCTCTTTGGTAGCACAGCCAAACCCCTGCCTCAGATGTGTCTCTCCTGGCTGCTGCATCTGCCAGGAGGTTTGTGCTGCACCAGAGCCTCACTTTGTGCAGGGGCTGCAGAAGAAACAAGGCAAGACAGGAGCCTGGGGCTATTTAAGGGGGCTGACACCGTGTGATGAGTGTTGGGCTGACCTGCTGTTCATGGTTTTGCTTTAGGTGCTGCCATCAGGGCTCTTGCAACAGCTGCAGAGCCCAGCAGCAGCATTTCAGCTCTCCCAGTGCAGGTGCCTGGGGTGGGAGCAAGGGAGGCTTGAGGGAGCTAAAGCTCTGGGCAGGGCACCTGCACTTCCCCCCCAAACCTTGGACCCCTCTACAGGCCGGAGCAGCAGCCCCAGGCTGCAGCTGCAGAGGGTAACAGGAAAAGCAGCATCTGACAGGCAAAGCTGGGTGATGCCCACAATAAACCATCCCAAACCATCCCTTTGGGGTGCCTGCTGCAGAGCTGGGGCCCTGCAGTGCTGCTGGAGCAGTGGAGCAGCCCTAGGCACAGCCACACACTTCCATGAGCTGCTGAGGAACCCCAGCCCGGCTCTGCCCCCGGGGGATGCTGCAGATTTGTGGCAGATTCGTGCTCAGTGCTTGTGCTCCTGCTCTGAGTTTTCAACAATTGCCTTCGGCCGTGATCCAGCGCCGGCGCCTTCCCGGGAAACCCTGCCAGCTCATAAACCCCTTTTAATCTCTCGAGAAGGTCCTTTGTGCAGCCTTTTGTCAACAGGGCCTGTCCCATTGCTATAGCTACGGCCCCTTTGCTGCCGGACACACCTGTTTGTTTTTCCAGCTCCGTGTTGCAGTCAGATTTCTCTGCCACCCAAATAAAAATCCTGAGAAAAGCCCTGCCCTGGTCCTGTGCTATACTCACCCTTGCCAATTAAGGAAACTCCTTGCTCCCCTGGGATCAGTTTTCTGCAGGCACTGGGCTCAAAGCAGCCTGCTCAGCCAGGGGCCCTTGACATGGATTTGTTTTCTGGTTATTGTCCTTAAATTTACTGCATGGAGCAGGGCTGGGGATGGTGCTTGCAGCCAGCTCCCCAGGTGAAGGAGATTCCTTGGAAAGGATCAGGAAGGGTGATGTCCCCCTGGCCCCTCAGCAGAGATTTTGCAGATACACCATGGGGGTTTTCTCATTGAACGCTTCTCATGCATAAAACTCCCCCAAATCAGTGTTTTTGGGAGATTAACTCCATGTGTCCACTTGGGCAGCTGGAAATGCCCCAGCCCCTGGGCTCAGCACAGTGTGGAGAAAGGTTTTCCTGAAGGACTCTGCCTTCCCTGGCACCAGGAGCCTTCCCAAGGGTTTGCACTGCCTTCTAGAGACACTTGAAAAGGAAAATATTCCACATTTATGAACTGTGGTTGTTGTGCTCCCAGAAAAAAACACCCAGAGATGGAAACCACCCAGGGGAAGTTGCCCTTCATCTGCAAGGTGTTTTTGCTGCACCAGGTTTGGATGGTGATGGGTTTCAAGAGCAATTCTGTGAGCAAAGAGGGCTCATGGTGACCCTTGTGGGGTGAGTCGATCACAGGAATCCTGCTTTTGTCTCCCCATGTTTCCCTTCCCCCCCTTCAGATGCAGCTGGGGTTTGATCCCATCTCTAACACCACAGGATCCTCTCTCTGCCTCCCTCCCTGCTCCTCAGCACGGCTGAGTCACACTCAGTGCAGCTGAGCCTCCGGGAACACCGGGATCCTGGGACACCTCAGGGATCCTAGGACACCTCGGGGATCACCAGGATCACCGGGACATCTCAGGGATCACCAGGATCACTGGGATCATTGGGATCACCGGGACATCTCAGGGATCACCAGGACACCTCCAGTGTTGGGGAAGGTGAAACAGGAAAGCCTTATAAATATGATTGCCTGGCAAAAGATTTTGAGAATATGGAAACTGTGAGTGAGATTGAAATGAAAGCAAGCTTTGAGATCCCTCAGCTACTGAACAACTGGAAAACAATGGCATGGCCAGCTGTTCCATCCCCTTTTGATGGAACAACACCCTCTGCTTGCAGACAGGCCCAAGGGTCAGAGCAGACCCTACAGCTTGGCAGAAGGGGCCCAAAGAGGAGTTTTTAGGGTTTAAAATGTAACACTGTGTGGTAATGTAATGATTCTTACGGGCTGTATGTAAATGCTGTAGGATTTGTATCTTGGACTAGATTGGTTAGTGAGAATTAGAATATTCAGCACAGAAGATGATTTATTGTATTGTAACGGGAACCTCGCTCTCTTACCCTCTTCACCACGCTCTTGCCTTCTCTCTTTTACTTCTCTCAGTCCTGCTCTGAGCTGTGGCTGGCAGCTCCCAGCAGGGCCCTGCACCCAGGCCCTTTGCAATGAACCCCAAGTTCCTGACCTGGCTGCAGAGATCTCTGCTCTCCCTCCATCCCCACCATCCCACCCCTGATGCTCCTACACTCTGGGATCCCAGGACACCTCCAGGATGCTCCAGAGCCAGGCAGAGCCAGCCTGCCCTGGGCTGCAGCCTTAACCTTGGCCCAGAGCCCCAACTCTTCCTCCTGGCGCCCAAAGTGCCGCTGACAAGAGCAGGGGATGCACAAATCCAGCCAAGCACAGACACCTGGTGTTGGTGGGAAGGATGGGCTGGGGCAAGGGGCAGTTCCAGGATTTGGCCTCACTTTTGTGCAGCAGAATAATTAAATGAGACCTTTTACTTCACCCAAATGTTATTGCTCTTTATTGTCCCGCTGCTTTGGCACGGCTTCTAAATATTTAATGTGTTGGAAATTGAATTTCTGATTAATGGCAGGTATGTGGTGCGTGGGTTACGGTTTTAAAAGGGAAAAAATGTCCTTTAATGCTCTTTAATAAAACAAGACTGGGTTTGGCAGCACCACTGAGGCTTTGCACCTCGTCTGCCCCCGTGCTGGGCAGTCCCCAAGCAGGCTCTGACCCTGGCACTGTGTTCCAGCTGCAATTCAGGATATCCCATGAGTCACATCCCCTATTCCAGCTCTGCTGCAGGTTTGCAGTGATGCTGCACATCTGGAGCACAGGCACAGCTGGGCAGCTGCTCCAGGAGGGACAGAGCAGGAAGGGGAACAGCTGGAGGATTTCAGGGATGTCCTGGCTCTCCCCCTGCTCGTTGTCCCACGGGCAGACAAAGCCAAGCTGCATTTGGGTGGAAAATGAGCGTTTTCAGGAGAAACGGGTCACACACAGCTGGATGTTCTGTAAGCCCGAGGGCTGCAGGGAGCAGTGTGTGGTGTCAGCTGCCCTGAGCACGCTCCCATTTGTCTTGGAGGAAAGAAAACATCCAGTTTTGATATTTAAGATTTCCAGCAGTGGAAAATTCACGGCAGCCACGGGCAGGGGAGCCAGGCGCTAATTGGCGGAACTTGTAGGAAGAGTGTCCCTCCAGCTCTTTTCCACTGGAAAATCCAAAAGCTCTCTCCAACTGTTGATTCCTTGTAAAAACTAAAGCAAAACATGCTGGGTGGGGAAGTAGGGGTTAGGGAAGATGTTGAAAGTGTTGCAGCAGCTCTTTTCACTCTGTCAGTACAAATATTTACATTTTTTTTATTGTGAAGTTACTCTTGTTTGGAAATAATTTGTTTTATTTTGCACTCTGTTACCAGCTTTGACAAATCACAAAGAAAACAAAGTGACTTTGCAGAAATATGATGTTTTGGCTAAAGAAGAACAACTGGTTTTATTCCCTAATTTTTCCTGGGAACATTGACATTTTGGGGCCTTTTCCAGCTTGGAAATTTCAGAGCGAGTTCTCATCCCTGTTTCTCCAGCTGTATAATGGAATAATAATTCTTGAAGGGTTAATAAATCTTATAATAATTTTTGAATCCATCCTGTACTGCCTGATTCTGGGGACTGGAGCCATCTGCCACTTCCTATTGCTGTGCTCAAACCCACCCAGAGCATCTGCTGCTCCCACCAGAGGCACTGCTGGGATTGAGTAAATCAATTAGAGATAATTAACACAGAGTGCTGCAGGTCACACCTCCAGATCATGCAAATAGCATTTGAAAATAAAATCTTCTCCCTTTTTGCAAACCCATCTCTGGCTGGGTGAGCACAGGTGTGTTTTCTCCCCAGGTGTGGGAATGGCTCCAGGTGATTTCCCTGCCCTGGGGGGGGGATGGAGAGGTTCAGGTAATTAGTGCTGGGAATAAAACCACCGCTAATGAGGCTGGGGAGGGCTGGGGAATCTCATCCCTGTCCATGGTGGGAGAAGCAGGTAAGAGGGGAGGGCTGGGAGAGGTCCTGGGAAGGCTCCAGGCTCAGAAGTTGCTCTTCATCAACCTTGTGTCATCACATCATGGCCACATCCAGCCTTGTCTTGGGGTTTTCCTTTGGGATTAAGGCCTCACTGAAGCACTGCTGTCCCCAGAGATCTTCTGTGGTGTGGAACAAGGTGGACACAAGCACTTTGCTTCCCACAGTTGGTGCCACCACAGTGTCCCCAGGGTGGTGGCTCCAGAGTCACAATGCTTGTCATCCCTTTCCTTCCTGAAATCTGCTTTGACTCCTGCACAGTTAAACCCCAACTCCAACCCCAGTTCCAGCCCCAACCCCTCTGCTGCTGCTCTCAGAGCCTCCTGTGATGCCTCCCGGCACCTGTGGGTGTGGAGAGACTCCATCCCATCCATCCTGCAGGGCCATTCCCACCAGGAGCTTTGCTGCAGGGCTCTGGGGGGGTTCCAGCCCCTCCCCAGCAGCAGGAGCCTCCCCTGGGGCTGTGCTGGGAGCAGCTGATGTTGAGGTGCTGGGCCCATCCCATGGTGAGCACAGCTGGGAGCGCTGGCCAGGGCTGTCCTCTGTCCCAGCCATGCTCCTGATGGCATCCCTGGCTCCCAGCTCATTGCTCACCCAGGGCTGGGGTGTGCAGGGGGTGGCTCGTGGGACAAACACCTCAGTATTTGAGCTTTCTGCTGGAAACTTTCCCTTTTTGTGCCGCCGTGCCCTGTGCAGCACTGGGGGGAATCAATGCAGGCTTGCAGGTGTGGGGAGCTGGTTCAGGGGTGGCAGCAGGGCTGAGCCAGGGTGGAAAGGGGCCAGGCCCTGCTCTGAAGCCTTTGCAGGGCACGCACAGCCCCGGTGCTGTGTGACATCCTGCCCAGGCTGCGTGTGCAGCATTTCCTGTGCGAGACCTTCCTCTGCTCCCAGCAGGGCCAGAACCACCTCCCCCCCTGCACCTCCTGCTCTCCAGGTGAGCAGCTTGGCAGGGTCCCTGCTCCAGCCTCTCTGCTGTGCCCCCTGAGTGCTGTGAGACACCCTGGCAATCTGGTTTTTTCCTTTTTAGACTTTTCCATGGCATGAGCTGGGTACCAGTGCTTGGGACAGGAGAATGGGCCCCCTGATTTTTGGGGATGCTCCAGGGAAGGGGCTCAGAGCAAAGCCTGGGGGAGGCTGCTGGGGGTCCCTGCTGAGCCTTGGCAGTGCTGGGGGCTCTTGGCTCCCCCAGGGCCCCGTGGTGCTGCCTGTTCCCTGCTCTCCTCTGGCACATCCTCTCCCTCCATCGCTTCCTTCCTCCCATCCCCTTTTTCCAGCAGTGCTTCTCCTGCTGTCTCCTGTCCCAGCAGCTGTTTTGTAGCACTGGCTATTTTGACTACTCAGTTAACTATTTATCCAGATGGAGCAGCTCTGCTGTCATGGGCCTGGCATGTTTTTTCCATACACAAATTCTGTGTCAGAGCGGAGGTGACAAATCCCAAGGATCCCTGAGAGGTGTCCTGGGTGTTTGCTTTGGCCTTATTCAGCACCCCCAGCTCCCAGCCCTCCTCCAGCCCCTCTTACACCACACCACTGGACCTTGCCCTGGCCCAGCTGCAGTGAGGAACTGGCTGCCTTGATTTTCCTAGCACTTCATTTTAATCCAATGCAAATCCCCAAGGCTTTGCAAAGCTGGTGCCCTGTGCAGATGCCAGTTGCCCTGGCTGGGGATGCTCTTTGCTGCCCTGGAAGGGCTCCCTAACCCTGCTGGGAGGGTTGGCCCCATGGACTTTCCTGGCTCTGCCCACCACTGAGGGTCCCCAGCCCCCAGTGAGGGAGCTCAGGGGGGACTTTGTGACCTGGGCATCCCCCCAGGGCCCAAAGGCTTCCCTGGGGTTTGAAGCTGGATCTCTGCAACCCCAGTTAGGGCACAAACCCACTGCAGAGCTCACCTCCCAGTTATGCTGCTTTTTCTCCCTTTTTTCTTGCTGCATGGGGACTCTTGGCTTACAGCTGCATTTTGTGGCGCTGTGATCACCTCTGCAGCCCTCCCAGTTCCCCATCTCCACCAGGAACGGGACACAACTTCATCTGAACACCTCCTCGAGCAAATTCCTCAGAGGATTTTCACCTCCATTCCACCCTCCAGCTGGGCTGAGGATTTCCCCAGGAGCCAAACCTGTGGCAGATCCCAGCAGAGCTGAGGGTGCTCTCACCCCTGCCATCCCCTGGAACATCCCAGAGGCCCTGCTTGGCTGCTCAGCAGTATTTGCATTGAAAATCCCAACTTTGAAATGCAAAAAGTGATGTGATGGAAGCAATTGCAGCAGGCAGTTTACAGAAAAGCCTAAATATTTATTTAGAAACATTGTGTTTTTCCTCTGCTCTTGAATTTCATATTTATTTCCTTTGCTTCATCCTGGGCTGGGCATGAGCAAAGGCTGCCTCAGCTTAGCCATGCTAGAAGGGACTTTTCTCACTATCTTACAGCAAAACTAGCTGAAATTCAGAAAACCATTCCAAAACTCTCTCCTGCAACATTTCTTTTTCTCCCAGCCCTTTTCTGAGCAGAGAGGCTGAAGTTTCCAAGCACACTTGTCACTCGGTGCGTGAAAGGAAAGTTGGCAGCTCCCCAGCCCATTGTCACAGCCCCTTATGAAACTCAAGGATTTCAGCTACATTTCCTCCCTGCTGACCTTATCGAGGTTCTGCATGTTTGTTTTTGGCAGTTCTTCATGCACTTGCAGGGTGCAAAACACCCAAGGCACTGGGCAGCTCACCCCGAGGTGCCTCCAGTCCCTTGGAGGGAGGCATTGCCTGGGTGAGGGGATTTTAATGAAGATAAATTAGTCCCAGCACAATTTATTTAGTAAATTCCCTGTGGTTCTGTCTGTGAGTTGTCAGCCAAGGTTTGCTGAGGGGCTGGAGCTGGTTTGTAGCTGCTGGTTGGTGCCTGAAGGCACCTTAGGGTGCATCACTGGGACTTTGAGTATCCCATCCCCTCACAGGGCTGGGATTTCTGGCAAGAACGTGTCCATGAGGGGCTGAGTGATGTAAGAGTCACATCAGGTCAGAAATGTTTATTTTCAGCCCGTGCTGGTTGCAGGACACACTGCCACCCCCGGCTGCAGCCAGCTGGGCCCTGTGGGCCGTGCCCAGAGCAGGAGGGAGCAGCCCTGCAGGGTTTGTGTGGCACAGCAGGGCAGCCCTGGCCTGCAGCCACCCAGCAGCAGCACCAGGGTGTGTGCTGGGCTTCCTCCAGCTGCCTGGCCAGGGAGATAAGAGTGGGGCAGGAAGTGTTTCACTCCATGCTGGGATGGAGGAGCCTTGGCTGGGCCTGGAGGGCAGCACCCGGGTCCCTCAGCAGTGGGGGGGACAGCCTGGGGTTGGTTTAATGCTTTGTCTGTGAGGTTCCACACTGGGAACAGTCCCAGTGTGGCTGGGGGGGGTGGGAGGGTGCAGCAGGTGGGGCAGCTCTGCCAACATCCCCATCCTGCAGCCACACAAGCGTCCTGGCTGGGAGCCTGCAGTGACACAAGGCGTGGGCACGAGCACCCCAGGGTCAGCAACACACTCACCCAGAAAGGCAAGCTGGAGGTGGTAAGGGTGAATGAGCTCAAACTGGAAAAGGAGAGGTTTAGACTGGGTATTTGGAATAAATTGTTCCCTGTGAGGGTGGTGAGGCCCCAGCACAGGGTGCCCAGAGCAGCTGTGGCTGCCCTGGCAGTGCCCAAGGCCAGGCTGGATGGGGCTTGGAGCAGCCTGGGACAGTGGAAGGTGTCCCTGCCCTTGGAAGGGAGAGCTGGAATGAGCTGATATTTAAGGT
Source organism: Geospiza fortis (assembly GCF_000277835.1). NCBI lineage: Eukaryota > Metazoa > Chordata > Aves > Passeriformes > Thraupidae > Geospiza > Geospiza fortis. The sequence goes on from NW_005054531.1 coordinate 574,455, forward strand.
GCATCCCAACCCAGCTCATTCCAGGCCTGTGTGAAGCCTCCCCATGTCCCAGGGGAATGCAGCACCGCCCTGACCAGGCACAGGAACAGGGACACCTCCATCTGCTCAGCATCCACACATCACTGCCAGAGCCAGCCTGCCTGAGCACAGGGAGCTCCCTGCATGCTGTGCACGAGTATCCAGGGATCTGCTGGGTGTGGGGCACAGAAAACCCCTGTGCCCCAGTGACTGTGCCAGAGCAGGGTCCTGCACCCTCCCCTGAGCTGCGAGCTGCATCCAGCACTGAGGTTTGTGCTGGGCTCTGCTTTGCCTACAGCAATCAGCAAACAGCCCTGTCCATGCTGCATGAGGAGGGTTCCATCCTGGCTCCAAAAAAGCAAATCCACCCGAAGCTCTCTTCACAAACCGAGCCTTGAATGCAGGAAGAATTCCCCTCTGCCATCTGTGCATGCCCTCCCCCGTGCTGGGGATAATTGCTCCATCTTCCAGCTCCTGGCAGGGCTGGGGGGACTCGGTGTTCAGGGACCGGCTGCGGGTGCTGCCACAGCCACCAGGTGCTCCTGCTGCTGCTCCTGGGCTTCGGGAGGGCAGGCAGGGACTGGGATCAGCCACTGGGGCTGCAAAGCAGCTCGTGCAAAGAGACCCTGGTGTTCTATAGAATCCCAGAATCCCAGGCTGGAAGGAACCTTAGGGATCACCTGGTCTAACCTTTCTTGGCAAAAGCACAGTCTAGACGAGATGGCCCAGCACCACATCCAGCCAAATCTAAAGAGTCCAATGCTGGGGAAACCACCACATCCCTGGGGAAATGATTCCAATGGCTGATTGTTCTCATTGTGAAAAATGTTCCTCCTGTGTCCAACTGGAATCTCCCCAGGAATAACTTGTACCCAGTGCAGGGTGTGATTTTTTCCTAAAGGGTTCTTGCACACAAGCTTTTCCTGGAGGGAGGAAAAAAAAATCAGAGTAAAAAGAAAATAATTGGAGTAATAAAATGGGGGTGCACAGAGGACTGAGCATCAGCAAGCCCAGCAGCAGTTCTGTATCCTCTGCTGTTTTTTAATGCAGTGAGAATGGGAGAGAGCAGTGGTTTGGCTGAGCACAGCCAGAATGATCCCAGTTGTGCCTGGGACTGGGTCTGTGGTGAGCTCCAGGAGAGGGACCTGACTCAACCAGTCCCTAGCAGATCACTTAGGAGTTTTATTCCTTTATGGGTGATTAATGGCAGTGTTTCATTTCTAATGGAAGGAAATGGGGAGGAAATGGTTTCTTGCCTTCATTTGTCAGGGATTTGTTTAAAAGGGCGCTCGTGTTCCCTGGAAATAGGTCAGGGTTGTGTATTTGCAGGGATGAGGAGCTGCTCAGGCTGAGGCTGGATGTCAGATGTGTGCACGATGGAGGACCCCAGGCTCTCCTGTGTGAGGCTGCTCCCCTCTCCTTCCCCATCCCTGTCCCCTCAGCCCTGGGCCAGGGACACCCTGGGTCCTGCTGGTGGAACCAGAGGGGTGCAGGCTCCCAGCTGAAGCAGGCCCTGGTGCACAGAGGATCAGCAGCTCATGGGGTGGAAATGGATTTTCCTGGGCTCTGCTGCAGGCAGCCTGAGCTGAGTAAGGAGGGTGCCTCAGCCCTGGGAGCTGTGTGCCTCCCTGAGGGGCTCTGGAGCAGGTGGTCATGGAATCACAGATTCCTGGGTTTCTGTAGGCTGGAAAAGCCCTCTGAGATCACAGAGCCCAACTGTTCCCCCAGCACTGCCAAGGCCACCATTAACCATCTCTCCAAGTGCCACATCTGCAAGGCTTTTAAACCCCTCCAGGGCTGGTGACTCCACCACTGCCCTGGGCAGCTGTGCCAGGGCTGGACAACCCTTTGGGTGAGGATATTTTCCCTAATATCCAACTCAAACCTCCCCAGGCACAAACCGGGGCTGTTTTCCCTTGTCCTGTCCCTGTTCCCTGGGAGCAGAGCCTGGCCCCCCTGTCAGGGAGCTGTGGGGAGTCAGAAGGTCCCCCCTGAGCCTCCTTTTCTCCTTCAACTGCTCCTCATCAGACTTGGTGCTCCAGACTCTCCCCCAGCTCCACTGCCCTTCCTGGGCACAGAGCTTTCAAAGGAAAAGTCTTGGTTTTGAGTGGAGTGGATGTATTGCCCACAACTCCCCATAAAAAACAGGGATGAGGAGGCACCACTGGGCCAGCCCCATGGGCAGAGGATGGCAAAGCCACTGTCCCATGTCCTTGCTGCTGCCAGAAAAGCTGAGATGGAGTCACTGCCCCTGGCAGCTCTGCCTTGTGCCATGACTTGGCCACAGGGTGGGATGCAGTGGGGAGGTGCAGAAGGTTTAACAGGGCTTCACCCCTCACTGCTGCCCTGGCATTGTGCTCAGTGTGGCACTGGGGAGAGTTTCAGAGGTAAATAAGAATGTCTGGTGTTTTATAAATGCCAGTTTCTGTCAGCTTGTGCATTGAGGTTGAGATGTTTCCATGGGTTCAGAGCCCAGGGCTGAGCAAACCCAGGGCACTGGGTCACTTGGGGTGACTCTTGCCACCATCCCAAGCCCCTCAGGGGACAGACTTCGATGTCCTGGAGACCTCCAGGAGTCAAAAGTGTTAGTGATAATCTGGGCCATTAAAAAATTCATTTGTGCCCTGAATGGACTCAGCCTTTGGAAAAGTTACCCACGTTCCTCTTCAGCCCCACCATTGCTGCTGGCCATCCTTCCCCAGCCCTGCTATGGGCTCTCAGCCTGGCCAGGCAGTCTGAGCCCAGAAATCCCAGCAGCAAAGACATGCTTGGGTGCATTTTCATCCCTGCAGCCTGAGCAGAGCTGGTGACACACGGTGGGGCTGGCACTGGAGCTGCTGTGGTGCCATCTGCAGAGAGCCGCCCCCGCACTCCTGCAGATCCCATTCCCTGAGCTCTGTGCTTGCCCAGGGTTCAGGGTGCTCCTGGTGGGCTCCACAGGGCCTGGCCAGCAGCCCAGGATGGCCCCAGACCTCCCCATCCCCAGGGGGATGCTCTTTGCACCCCTCTGAGCGTGGATGCAGAGCTGTCACACCCCATCCCTTTCCTTGGCACACATTCTGAGCACAGGCTCCTTCCAGGCATCCCTCCCTCCCCACCAGCACTTCCAGCAGCAAATGTTCTTGTGATTTTTCTTATTTGATTTGATTTTTTTAAGAAATCTCTTTATCTCAGGCTGTTTCTGATGTAGGAGACAAAGGCTGAGCTCTGCTCCATCCTCAGAGAGATGCAGCTGGGTGCCTTGTAAACCCTCCCAGTCCTTATGCACCTGGGGATTCTTGTGTTTTAAAAGTCAGTTTGGCTCTTTGTATTTCACTGAAAGTGCACTTGGGGACTCAGGAGCTTGTGGGATCAGGTTGACTGAGGGGAGAGAGCTTCAGGTTTCCCAGGGAAGCTGGAAAACAGGCACGTGTCATTTCACAGGGGGAGAGGAAGGAAAACAAGTCCTACACTGCATCCCACCAGTGCCAGGAGATGCCCTGCGTGCTCCTTCCCCCAGAGCTGGGAATTCAGACCTTCAACAGAAATTCAAGCAAACCTTGTTTTGAAAGAAATGCTGGATTCTAAATATATGCATCCTGGGGTTTACATTTGGAGAGCACTTGCTGCATGTCTGCAGCTTGAAACTTGGAGTGTAAAAATAGCATGAGAGCCAAGATTGGTGTGAGAGACTCCAGGAGAAGAGGCAGGCACAGCACATACCAGCTCACATGGAACCACTTGTCCCCACACAGGGGGCACAGTGCAGCCCTGAAATGCTGTGGGGCTGCTGATCCATGGGGATCCTGCACTGGGGGCTAAGGGGACAGAAAGAGTAGAGAAGAAAATAGAGGGTATTATTAAATTTTTTAAATTTTTGTATTTGGTGTTATTGTAGTAGGTTTTTTTTTTTTTAGTTTAAGTTATTGGGGTTTTTTTAAATGTAGTTTTTGTGTTATAGGAAAAATTGGTTTAATTTATGGTTATGTAAGAAAAGTTTAGTTAAAAGTTATTTTACTATTTTTTTATTTAGGATTTTTTAAATATATCTTTTATTTGCTTTGATTTTTATTATATTTATTTTTTTATTTTATGTTTGGTTTTTTATTTAAATTAAGGAGGCTTAGTGTTTTGTAAAGTTTTTATTGTTTAAGGAATAGGTTAAAATTTTGGTGTTTGTTTAGAATTTTTATGGTGGTTGGGTATTTTTTTTGTTGCTTTTTAAAATTCTTTTTTTTTGGTTGATTGTGCTGTTATCACGATATTAAATTTTAAGGTGGTATAAGTATAGGTATAGGGGTTTTTTCCTTTTTCTCTCTTTCCTGGGAGAGAGAACCAGCTGGGAGGGGTGAATGCAGCAGAGAGAGAGAGGATGTGGTGGTGTTCACAGGGGTCCCAGGATGCGGGAAGAGATGAGAATCTTGACTCCATGTTTCAGAAGGCTGATTTATTATTTTATGATACATATTATATTAAAAGAAAATGTTATATTGAAAGAAAATTATATATTAGAACTATACTAAAAGAATAGAAGAAAGGATTTCATCAGAAGGCTTGAAAGGAATAGAAAAGAATCATAACAAAATCTTGTGACTGACCAGAGAGTCTGATACACCTGGACTGTGATTGGCCATTAATTAGAAACAACCGCATGACACCAATCACAGATGCACCTGTTGCATTCCACAGCAGCAGATCATTATTGTTTCCATTTTGTTTCTGAGGCCTCTCGGCTTCTCAGGAGAAAAATCTTGTCAAAGGGATTTTTCATAACATATGTTTGTGACAAGAGGAGGTTGGGCTGGGGAGAGCTGTGTTTGATCCCTGGGGTCACACTCGGTCGCTGCAGCACCACTGGCACAAGGTGAGCCTGGAATTGCTGCCTGCTCCCTGCTGCCAGGAAGGGAAGCTGGGCCAGCCAGGGGAGGATTTCCCTGTCTCTGGTAGGGCTGCTTGTGCTTAGTGCACAGTGAGGACTTGCAGATGCTATAAATAATCATCTAGACCAAAACCACGCCGGGCTGACGGCCCTCGAGCAGGCAGCCCTATAAAAAGCCAGCCCTGAAGGAGCCTGTTCTCCTTTGACAGTGACTTTCCTCATTCCCCAGTGCAGGAGAAATGCTGGTCATACCCACTGCACTGCTTTTCCTGCCATTCCTCTTCACAGCCTTGCCCAGGAATATCTCATCTTCGGGAGATGAGCTATCCCAAGGGCCTCACTTTCTTCCCTTGAGGTTTGTGTTCCTCCACGTGCCTGGACCCAGCACAGCCATGAGTTTATGGGCAGCATTTCCCACAGCCAGCACTGGAACCAGAGGCCATCCCCTGGCATTAATGACACCCCAAACACCGTTGTGTTTGCCTTTTTTCAGAGGCCATTCCCTGGCATTAATGACACCCCAAACCGCTGTGTTTGCCTTTCCCACCCCAGCACGGCCTGTGCCAGCAGCGGAGCCGCTCAGCAGCCTCAGGCCCGCAGGGATTTGGGGTTGAGCAGGGGCATGCCAGGGTGATGGAGAAGGTGTTGCTGGCACTGGGTGTTTCTGAGCGTGGGAGAAAGCCCTGGCTGGCTCTGTTTACCCTGGCAGTGCCCGCTCAGCCCTGGTGTTTCCAAGAGGGGACATTTTCCACAGGAGCCAGGAGAAGCCTCCGTGTCCATGCCAGGGCTGAGTCAGCCTGGTCGTGAGGAAAGGAGTGTGTGTGTGTGGGGGGGTGTGGAATTAGACAGTCAATCATGCTTTCAGCAAGCCTGAAATCATCTGAGATATTTTTATTTCCAGATTCCCGGCTCCGATTTTTGTGGGAAGGTTGTTCCCGGCGTGCCGGCCGCAGCGACGCCACACCAAGGGCAGCCCTGGCACGCTGGGGGTGGTGAGCAAATCCTGGCACCAATCCATCCATCCATCCCAGAGCTCCCCTCATCCCTGCCCCACAGGCTGAGGACTGGGGGCAAATTTCAGCAGTGAATTTGCTTTTCAGCCCCTCAATCGCCCAGGGGGAGGTGGGCACGTCCTCCCCTTGGCTGGCAGCTCTTCCCTCTCCCCCATGGACACCCCAGGGGCTGTGGCACCTCAGAGGCTCCCTGGAGCCACCTGCCAGGGCAGAGAATGGTGTGCAAGAGAGAACACTGCTTTGGGAAAAGCTGGGAACACAAGGAACCTGCTGGAACGGAGCCTCTGCACTCAGGTGAGGAGAGCAGGGTGAGCAGTGCCTTTATAAAAGAACACACAAGATAAATAAAAGCAAGTGTGTGATGGTGTTCACAGGGGCCCGAGGATGAGGGAAGAGATGAGGATCTGACTCCATGTTTCAGAAGGCTTGATTTATTATTTTATGATATATATTATATTAAAACTATACTAAAAGAATAGAAGAAAGGATTTCATCAGAAGGCTAGCTAAGAATAGAAAAAGAAAGAATGAATAACAAAGGTTTGTGTGTCGGACAGAGAGTCCAAGCCAGCTCACTGTGATTGGCCATTAATTGGAAACAACCAACATGAGCCAATCACAGATGCACCTGTTGCATTCCACAGCAGCAGATAATCAATGTTTACATTTTGTTCCTGAGGCCTCTCAGCTTCTCAGGAGGAAAAATCCTAAGGAAAGGATTTTTCATAAAAGATGTCTGTGACATAAGTGGTCCTTGGTTTCAAAAGGATGAGATGGGGCATTTCCCCCTAGAGGAGCTGCCCCATCCCTGGAAGCGTCCATGGCCAGGTTTGATGGGGTTTGGAGCAGCCTGGTCTAGTGGAAGGTGTCCCTGCCCATGGCAGGGGAATTGGAATTAAATGGTCTTTAAGGTCCCTTCTAACCCAAACCTTTCCATGATTCTCTGATCTCAGGAATGTGTTTTCCCCCAAAGCCTCAGACCCTGCAGCAATGTAAAGAGGAGAATTTCAAAAGGTTGGGTTTTCTTGAGTTGTTTTTTATTTTTTGCCTACTTGGTCCCTGGTTTCTGGCCAGAGGCACAGCCTGAACCCACCAGGCCCAAGCCCAGCAAGAACAACTAAAACAACTTGATTTGGAGGGACGCTCATGAGCGATGCTTGGAGCTGGGAAACCACCACCAATTCCTCAAGCTGGAAGGAAAAAATGGTGGGAAAAAAAGCTTTACATCTCCCACAAAATCCTTGGTGTGAACAGCAGTCCACAGCGATCCAGGCTCACAATCCAAACTGAAACTGAGCAATCACACACATTTTTTTCCTTGTGGAGCCAAAAGCAGTTCCTGTCAGGCTGTATATTTGCTCTCTGATTAATATAGGAGATTTTTTTTTCAGGGAAGAGAGATGGAGAAGCTGACAGCAGCATGTGAAGTATTTGGCAAAAAGTGTCTTTTATGTTGGGTGTAGGTAGCACTCGATGTATTTGCAAGGTATAAATAGAGCCATACTTACAGACCTCCCTCACATATTGTTTCCACTTCTTTTGCAGACTTCCTGCAAAACACAGCCACCCTCTGAAGCTGTAAATACAGCCTTTACACTGACTGACAGCCCATTCTCCCGAGTTTTCATGCAAAACACCTTTGTGTTTTCTGGGGAATGCTGCAGGGATATGGCCCATGTGTTTTGGGGTATCAGTGCACCCAGAGGAATAAGGTGTCCTGGAGCTGCAGCAGTGTTGGATAATTCATGGCAAATTTTCTGATGGTTGAGAAATTTTCTTGGTGGGGGTGTCAAATTGAGGTGGTGGTGACTTGGCTTCTCCTTTCAAGATGAAAATACAGTAAAAATTTTGATAAAGGGAGCTACAATTTAAAAAACTCTCTTGTTTTGGTCCCTCCACCCCAAACAATCCTATGATTTTTATCATTTGGGATTCCTCCCCTTCTTCTATAGAGCGGAATCTTTAAAGGGAAGAATTCCCATTTTTTGGTTTCCTTAAGAAGTGCTGGAACAAGATCCTGGGACTTTTGAGGGAAGAAAAAAATGCTGCTGCCTTTTATTTCTCCCTGCTTTTTCCAGTTTGATTTCTCAGTCAAACCAGTCCCTTTTCCTCCCAGCTGCATTTTTTTGGCTACAAACGCATCCTCACAGTCACCGCCGTGTTTTCCCAATCCTCCTCCCGAGCCATCCATCCTAACACTGCACAGAAATGTGCTGGGTTGCCTTTTTTTTTTTGTCTCTCGAGGGCTTCCCTGCCTCGGAGCCGAGCGCTGGTGCAGGTTTATCTGGTTTCCCTTTGTTCAGCACTAAGGAAAGAGGAAGGAAAGGCGCTGCTGCCCGCCTGCTGCTCGGGTAAAAATAGCAGGGCTGGGGCTCCAGCCTCGCTGCAGGGCCCTTCCCTGAGCCCCCTGCTGCACACAGGGCACGAATGGCCCCCTTGGGCACATTTCTGGTGGCTCAGAGGCGGCCGGGAGCCTGGAGGATGACAGGATGCTCATTGTGGTGCATGGAGCTTGTTTTCCATCCTAGTGACACATGCAGGGTTCCCTCCTCAGTGCCAGGGTGTGACAGCCCTGGTGGGATCTCTGCAGCTGGAGAGGTGAAGCTGGAGCATCCTGACTCCCTCTCTCCCATGCACAGGGCCTGGCTCTGCAGTGGCTTTTAATTTTTATTTTTAATATTTTTTTTAATTTCAAATTTAATTTTATACTTTTCTTTTTAAAAATATTGTTATTTTAATTTTTCTTTTAAAATGATTTAAAGTTTGATTTTTAAATTAAGTATTTTTAAATTTTACATGAAGATGATGATGATGATGATGATGAATTTTACATTATTATTATTTATTTATTTATTTATTTATTATTATGCTGTGCAGGGCAGCCCCAGGTGTCAGCAGTGTAACCCTGGTGGCTTTAAATTTTACATTATTATTATATTTATTTATTTATTTATTTACTTTATTATTATTATGCTGCGCAGGGCAGCCCCAGGTGCCAGCAGTGTGACCCTGGTGACTTGCAGGGGAGCAGGAGATGGGAGCAGGGCCTGGGACAAGCTCCTCTCCTGTGCTCAGCGTGGGCAGCCAATCTCCTGGGGAACTGCAGGAAGGACTCACACAGTCAGAAACCCCCTGATTCCCCTTTTCCCACTCTTCAGTTTTATAAAGAAATAATGTGTAAAATCCCAGCCCATTATCCCATGCAGTGTGTTGGGTGCTGATGTCCCCTCCTGCCAGCCCCAGGGTGAGGTTGGTTTGCTCCCCTGGTTACATCCCCACATCCTGTGGGCATTTTTGGCCTCAAAGCCACTGTGGTGTTTGTCCCCTGCCAAGGGACAGGAGCAGCTGGAGGGGTCAGTGATATCCTGGCTGTGACATCCTGCAATTCCTGCTTGGCACAGTGCTGAGGATGTGGAAGAGAGATGCAAGCCCTGGTGGTGCTGGTCCAGGGCCAAGCAAGTCTCCAACCCTCACCCTCCCCTTGGTGAACATCACATCTCCATGGAGAGCAGGAATCATTCCTCCTGCCTGCTGGAAACCAGACCTTTTTCCATTTTTGGCTTCTGCTTTTGCTGGAAGGAAACATGGAGTGAAATTCTGCTCACGGGGAGAGGGCTGAATTAACCACCTCAACCATGAACCCAGCCCCAGGTGGGTGAGTGACCCTTGGTGCTGCCTGGGAGGCTCCTGTTGTGTTGTTTGTTTTCTCTGTTCCCTAAACTCCAGCAAAATCCCAGGAATGACACACCACAAAGGCACTTTTTTTTGGTTTTTTTTTCCAGGAGGCATTTTGCATCAGGGAAAAACCCGCTTGAGTGTCAGAGTGAGTGTTGTGGTGTTCCCCCTTTAATGGATATTAATGTATTTTCCTGCCTTTGAAAGGAATTGGAAAGCAGTTTAAAAAAATAATATAATAATGGGCCAATATTGGTCTGGATTCATACACAGAGGCTCCTAAATGTGCTGCTGGGGGAAAATGCCAGGGGGTTTGGAAACACCACAGGATCCAAGCTCAGCTTTGGGCAGCCATTCCTGACATGCCCCAGGTGAGGCATTGCACTTGGGAAAGCCCCACTTCCAGCTAAATTGTGGACAGGGCCATGGAAGAAAACTTAAACATATGTGCTTAAAAGCTGCTGCTGTAAAAGTCTGACACTTTGGTGAATCCTCATTTTCAGAGCCATCTGCAGCAGGATCAGAGTGTGACAGTGTTCACAGGGGTTCTTGAATTGGGGAAGAGACGAGGATCTGACTCCATGTTTCAGAAGGCTTGATTTATTATTTTATGATATATATTATATTAAAACTATACTAAAAGAATAGAAGAAAGGATTTCATCAGAAGGCTAGCTAAGCTAAGAATAGAAAGGAATGATAACAAAGGCTTGTGGCTCAGACAGAGAGTCCGAGCCAGCTGGGCTGTGATTGGCCATTAATTAGAAACAACTCTATGAGACCAATCACAGATCCCCCTGTTGCATTCCACAGCAGCAGATAATCATTGTTTACATTTTGTTCCTGAGGTCTCTGAGCTTCTCAGGAGGAAAAATCCCAAGGAAAGGATTTTTCATGAAAAGATGTCTGCGACAATGAGAGCTGAAAAAGAGAGTGACTGCCCCGTGCAGCCATGGCCTCCCACAGAAAATCCTTGTCTAGACAGACTGTCTGTCCTCATTGTCCCTGGATGTGCCACCTGTGGTGGCCAGGTGCTCCCAGGATGTCCCTCTGTGTCATCCATGGCCCGAGGTGGGCTCTGCAGAGCTGGCACTGCTGCCCCTGTGCTGCAGATCCACACCATCCCCTGCACCCTGGTGGGATGCATGGCAGCCCTGCTGCTTCCCTGCCACCTCCAGTGGCTGCAGTGGTGCTCCAAGAAGCCAAATCCTGGTGGTTACCACTCTCCCACATCATCTTAAGGTGCACAGGATGCACAGCCAAGGGAATATCCTTCCAGGAAGGGTGGGAACACCAGAGCTCCAGCCCTGAGCATCCTGGTGGTGAGGATTGATGTTTGAGCCCTCAGGGAGCAGGATTGACCCACAGCTGCTGCAAGTCCTGGTCAGGGGATTAGAAATAAACCCCTAAGCCTGGCTCTGAAAGGTCAGCTGGCGTGTAACATTTAGAAAAGCCTCAAACTCTTATTTCAAGGAGTATTATTTTTTTTTTCTCCATAGGAAAAGCAAATATCTAAGCCGCTGCGGGGAAAAAAAGGGAAAAAAAAGCTGTTCCTGACTCTCCCTTGTGGATGGGGATTTGCTGTCTGTGAACTGGGGTATGCAGTGAGAGGAGGCCTGGAGCAGAATGACAAATGACAGTGGCACTGTCGCCTCTAATTAATTAATTAAATAATTAGAGGTGTCATTAAACATTAATTAATTAATACCCTTGTGTGTGACAGCCCTGGGCCCAGGGGAGGGTGTGGGAGCAGGACAAGGGGCAGCTGCACATCACCCGGGCTGGCTTAGGAAAGTGAGAGGTGTTGACAGAAGAGATTCACACCTCCTGGTGCCCCATCCGCTGCTTGGTTTGGGGTGGTTCAGGTGAACCCTGGATTTGCTCTCCTTGGGCTCTCAGCTGCTCTCCTGGGAGCCACCACCACAGGTGTGCAGCTGTGGTGACCTCGGGGGTGGCAGTGACATCCCTGGAAAGGCGTGAAGGGCACATCCAAGGGCTGGCTCCTGCTGCTTCTAATGGCCTCTGCACTGAGATGAACTTCACAGAATTCACAGAATGACCAGGTTGGGAGAGAGCTTCAAGATCATCAAGTCCAACCCAGCCCCAACACCTCAACTAAACCCTGGCACCCAGTGCCACATCCAGGCTTTGTTAAACACACCCAGGGATGGGGACTCCACCACCTCCCTGGGCAGCCATTCCAATATTTTATCACTCTTTCTGTAAAAAACTTCTTCCTAATATCCAACCTATACTTCCCCTGATGCAGGTTGAGGCTGTGTCCTTGACCTGAGCGAGGTGGGGAGCTGTGGATGCTGAACCAGGTCAGTGTAGAAGCGGAGAGGATGGAATAAAAGCACTGGGAATAAAAGCCCTGTGCTTTCTGTGATTGCTGCTGGCAGTGCTGACAGCCGTGGTCTGCCTGGAGTGTCAGAACCCAGGACATTGCTCTGACTGCCCTGAAGGACTCCAGACCCTGGCAGAGAGCTCAGAGACCTTGGCACAGAGTCACAAACACCTGTGCCTTTGATTTTAGCCCATGGAAACAATTACCAACTTTGTGTGAAGATGTACAAGCCACAAGAGTGTGAACAGAATGATAGTGAATAAATCACAGGGCGAAAATGTAGAATTTTGGGATTTTTAGAATGAGGGTTCAAGAGGCAAGATGGAGGAATCTGGGTGTGTTCTGTCTTTCTCCTTTTCCTTCTTGTCCTCCATCTTCTGCTGTGATGGTGGCACTTTTGGATTGGTTTAGAGTAGAGACAGACTGTCTAACACAGGTGATGGGTATTGAAAAATTATTGTAAATAAAGTACACACAGTTCTTAGCATAAAAAGATAACACCACCCCAAGGGTGTCAGTGTGCCTCAACCCGACCTGCTGGAGAGATCTCAGCAAGTTGGAAAAAGAATGTTATAGATAAGAGAAAATAAACCATCTTGAGAACCAGAGCTGAGGAATCCTGTCTTCTTCTTCGGTCTTGGAGCTGGGAAAAAGAGATTTTCTGACACCTTGGGGTCATCTCGACACAGAGCCCTCGTCACGGGAGCGCTGGGATCCAACGCTGCTGAGCCCCACCAGAGCCTGGAGCTGCTCACCAGCACACAGCCTGCTCCCTCAGCCTTTCCAGCACACTGACTATTTTCCCCATCTCAGAGGAACAAAGTGGAGACAAAAGATTAATCTTCCACGGGTTGTAAAACCCTTGGAGTGAGGGTGGTGGCGGCGGGTTAGCGCCGCTGGCAGCCCCAGCAGGCTCCAGCCATCCCTGCCCTCAGCCCAGCCAGGCAGCAAACCCACGGCTCTGGGGAGAATTACTCTTGATTTCCTTCTGGAAAAGCAAGATTAAAACCAAAACTGCCTGTAGACTTCCAGGCCTTCCATGTACAGTGCTCAGTCAGCCCTGGCTGGGTCCTGCTCTTCCTCCCACACTGCAGCCACAGCAAAAAAAAACCAAAAAAAACCCACAAAAAACTTCTCAGTAGCCTGGGAGATGTTAAATCCATTCTTTTCTTCTTTTTATGGCTCTCTTAAGCGTGTTTACCTCCCAAAAGTTTTTACCGTGAGGGAAGCCAAGATAAATAAGGAGGTTTGCCCTTTGTGTCAGGGCTGACCCAGTACAGAAGGGAATCCCCCACACCTGGGGGGCTGCTGGGGATGGAGCCCAGGTCCCCCCACAGCCCAGGATGTCTGTGGACCCTTTTCTTGCAGTATTGAGTGTTTTCAGTCCATTTTCCCTCACTGACTAATTTACAGCTCCAATCACTAATGGTTTTCATGGATTGCTTAATTATAGGCGGGGTGGATGGTGCTGGTGTTAGCAGGGCTGCCAGATGTTCCCTTTGTAACTCTCGCCTCAGCCGCTCCCAGCCTTGCCAGACTTTCACCTTGGCAGCTGGGACGTCATCCTTGTGCTCTTTTCCAGTGCAAGGACTGGCATCATCCCACGAAACTGGGAGAAGCAGGAGCAACAGCCTGGCCTGGGCTCACGTGTGAGGTGGGGCACTGCTGGGCTGGGAGAACGTGGCAAAAGGGTCAGGAGATGCTGGGGAGAGCAGTGAGGGTCTCCATGCACAGTCACACAGCTTGAGCTGTCTGTGTCTTTGTTCTTGGTCTGCACAATGAGCATTAAACCAGATCTTCACCCTCTGGTGTGCACGTGAGTTTGCGGTGTAGGACCTCATCTAAATCACGCCCAGGAGGACACCAAGACCCCTCTTTCCCAAGGCCTTGCTCCAAGGGCAGCATGTTTGCCCTGAAGTATCCTAACAAGCTGCCTGTCAGGAGCTCCCACACAGCAGGCTGGGGATGAGGGGTCCCATCCCACCCCCACCAGAGTCACTGCTTTGGGAGCAGCCCCCAGGTTTTGGGGTGATCTATTGCATCAGGTCCTCTGTGCCCCTGGTCAAGAGCACATTCTGTGTTAATGCTTTCACATCACATCAATTCTTCCCAGGCACCTGGTGGAAATCTCTCTAATGAGGACAGGCTGAGGGAGCTGGGCCCTTCAGCCTCAAGAAGAGAGGGGATCTCACCCATGTCTGTCAGTGTCTGAAGTGGGGATGTCAAGAAGATGGACCAGGCTCCTCCCAGCGGTGCCCAGAAATAGGACAAGAGGTAATGGGCAGAAATTGATGCCCAGGAAGTTCTACCTTAACATGAGGAAGAACTTCTTTAATTTACATTGACCAAGCACTGAACCATCTCCCCAGAGAGGGTGTGGAGTCTCCCTCACTGGAGATATTCCAGAACCCTCTGGACACACTCTGTGCCATTGCCCTGGGAAGACCCTGCTGGAGCAGGAAGGTTGGACCAGATGAGTTGCTGTGGTCATTTCCATCCTGGGATTCTGTGAACCACCCAGCCCCACGAGCCAGGCAGCTCTGGGGCAGACTCTGGCCAAGGGCAGCACTATTGCCTGGGAGGCTCAGCAGCAGGAACAGCACTTTTCCTCCCAAAACACTCCAGAGAGGCAGAGGGATATGACTGGTGAGCTGTGCTCCTTGCAGGAGGAGCTGTGACATGCTGGGCTGAGCTCTGGAGCACCCTCTGCCTCCCACGCCTCAGCTGCGGTGAACCAAAAAAATGAGTTTATCAAACTTGAAAAGGGAACCTGCATTGCTTCAGGCCCTCCACTCCAGGGGAAGCTGCAAGACATTTTCTATAAATGAATTTACATAGAAATAAATAAGCCAGAGCTCCTCCCTGAGATATCTGCTGTCCCTTCCTCGTGCTGGCTGCTGTCTCTGCCTGGGGTACATTTGTGTAGAGTTGGGTTTGTCACCCTCTCAGCTGGAGAGCAGTGCCAGTCACCATCAACTGCAGGCTTCTTCCAGCAACTGTGGGAAAACTGGAAGTACCTGAAAAGTCAGGAGTTGGTGTTCACATGGGGAGAGTCACTGGGAGCAGGTTTGAGCCGGGTCATGGACGACCTGCTGGAGTGAGGGAGCTGGCTCAGGTGCACTACATTAAAAGTCCTGCAGGTGTGGTGGTGGTGGTGACCCTTAGCTGGGGTTGTACAGTGGATTTTGGGGGCAACCCTCCTTTTCCAGGTCAGGGTAGCTGTCATGGTGCTGCTGGTGGTCTCTGCTGCATGGGGGAGCTGCTAAAAACAGTAATTTTGCTGCTGGAAGTCATTAAGTAGCCCATGGCAAAGAGGGATGTAAGGCCCTTGTGAGGTGTAACTGGAGCTCTGGCCCACCTGGAGCTGGCAGGAAGGGGACAGGGAACCTGGCTAAACAGGGGAGCGAGACAGGTCGAAAAATCCTTGCAAAACCATAAGAGCCTCCAGGATATGCCCATTCCTCAAACAGGGATGCTCTGCCTCGTGTGTGGGGACAAGCAGCACTGAGGAGTGCGGAGTGTGGGATGTCCCAGGATGTCTGGGACATGCACAGTGAGTGCTCAGGTCGTACCACACAGGAGGTCCCTGGATCCTTCCTCTGTCTCCCTGCAGTGACAATTTACATCTCACATTTGCAAGGACAAAGGCACAGCTGCCTCTCCCCGGACACAGTGCATTGGTGGGAGCAGTGTCCGTGGTTTCCACAGGTGTCAGGCAGGGATTTGTAATTCCAGGGCTCCTGCTGGTATCACACACTGATAATCCTGATCCCACCAAAGGCAGTGGGCATGGAACTGCTGTGCTTCCAGCAGAGGTTGGGGCATGCTCAGCTTCCAGCTGGAAGTAGGGCACTGGAGGGGACCCAGGGAGCATCACTCTTAGGCAGCCCCCTTAGACCCCAGAGCTGAGCTGCTCCCATACAGCATTCTCACCTCCTTCTATTGCTCCTGATATTTTTAATATTAGTTTTGTGATGGAAACTTTAGTTCTGCTCTTAACTGCTTAAGACACAGCTATTTCCTCTGGACTGTTTCCACTGCCCACAAACCTGCCCACTTCTCAGCCTGGAAATCTGACAAAACATCGACAGGCTGAGAGAGCTGGGCTGCTCAGCCTGGAGAAGAGCAGGCTCAGGGGAGACCCTGGAGCCCTGTCCAGTGCCTAAAGGGGCTCCAAGAGAGCTGGAGAGGGACTTGGGACAAGGGCCTGGAGTGCCAGGACAAGGGGGAATGGCTTTAAGCTGAAGGAGGGGAGATTTAGATTAGATTTGAGGCAGGAATTGTTTCCTGTGAGGGTGGAGAGCCCTGGCACAGATTGTGGCTGCCCCTGGATCTCTGGAAGTGCCCAAGGCCAGGCTGGACAGGGCTTGGAGCAGCCTGGGACAGTGGAAGGTGTCCCTGCCATGGCAGGGGG
>NW_005054531.1:591309-597986 GCF_000277835.1 Geospiza fortis
GGGGCGCTGCCGTGGGTCCCCCCCGGAGCATCCTCCCGGCCCCGGCTGTGCGGAGGATCGCTGGGGATGTGCCGCGGGACACCTGTTGATCAGGGCAATATTTACCGGCTTTAACTGAAGGCTAATTGCTGCGGGTTCGGGCAGCCAGGAACGCCGGCAATTAGCGGGGTGTTAATTCTGCTGGCGGAGTGACAGAAAGCGGGGAGGGACAGCGATATCTCGTTACCAGGAAGGAAAGAGGGGAAGGTCTCCTTGCCTGCGGGTGACCGAGGGAAGCCCCAAAAGAGCCGTGAGCGGTGTCCTGGGGGGGATCCCGCTCGCCCCTGCCGCAGCCCGGGCTGTGGGTGCTGTGGGACAGGCAGCGGTGGTGGGGACACCGTCCGTGTCCCGCCCTGCCGGTGTCACACGGACCCGGGGGACCCTCTGCGAGCACCTGGGCATCTTCACGGCACTGAGAAGGGGAATTTGTAAACGTTTTGAGAGTGCCCAGTGTGCCCGGGAAGGGCTGGCCGGGGTGTCTGCACCTACCCAGGTGATTTTAGGGCGGCTTTGTTCAGGCTGTGACCGGGCTGGGCCGTTAACTCTGCACGGGAAACAGGAGAGGTTAAGGGTGGTTTGCTCCAGTGCTTTGGAGCAGCGAGTCCCTTCTCAAACTTCTGCAGGAGATCAGTGTGTAAACTCTCTCCTGGGCTGGAGCTTGTTGCATTTGCTTTTTGCCTGATCCTCATGGATGAGGCTAAGGGAAGCCTGAGTAGATGCTGGCAGGATTGCTGTCTGCATTTCTGTTTGTTCGGTGGGATCAGAGGGCTGTGAGTCCTCCAGCCCTGTGAGCAGCTGTCCTGTGCTGAGCTGTGCTCAGGGCCCCCCATCCCAGCAGTGCTCCCTGTCCCAGGCAGTTCAGCTCAGTTTCCTGAGCCAGCATGGTCAGGGCTGCCCGTGGGAGCTCTTGCCATGGAGCACCTGCACCAGCTGCAAGCAATGGAGCATCACACCTGCTCCTGTTAGGCTTGATTTTGGAGAAGGGCAGCTGGGGACCTGTCTGGTTAACTGGGAGGAGCCCCTCTGCTTTGGGGGCTGAAGGCAAAATACATCCTTATCAAACAGGCGGCTGCTCTGATCTCAGGGCATAATTGCAGCCAGTTTCTGGCCCCACAGGAGCAGGCTGAGGGGTGGCCTGTGCTGTGCAGCAGGGTGCCAGCATGGGCATCACCATCGTGGGGCTCCTGGTTGCTTTGTCCCTCTGCTGTTTGCCCAAGTGAATCATCATCCCTGAGTCAGGCACGTTGGCTGCTCGGTGGCACCGGGCTCTGCCTTGACAAAGGGAGCTCGGAGCTGTGACGTAGGTGCACAGCAAAGGGTTAGTGGTGGTAGTTAGTTTGCCTTTAATTTTTTTTTTCTATTTTGCTTCCTCCTCTTGTAAGCTGTGGCTCTGTACTCTCCTCACTTGGCAGTTTTGTTTCCCATGCACCCCAGATTTGGGTTTCTCAGGGGCTGCTGGCTCACAGGAGCTGCTGACTTTGGGATGTCCTGTGCCTTTCACCTCCCAAGCCCAGCTCTGCAGCTCCTGTACTGCACAGCTGGCAGTGATGTGCCTGAATCTTGAGGGCAGTGACATGGGCAGTGCAACCCTCAGTGAAATGTGGTCAAAGGTTTTGAAGAATTCTGAACTTCTGCAATTTCTGAGCAGTATTTATATTTTTCTCATGGTGCAAACGAGATAGAGACGGTTTGCAACAGCTTAAAACCATGCAGATAGGGACCTGTGTGGTTTGCTTGGTTTAAAACCTTAGTTTTAAGCAGAAAGTGGGGGTTTTTTCCAGCATGGTGAGAACTTGCAGGTTGTGTTGTGGCAGCAGACACCTTGAGGGTCCTGTTTGGGAGAGCAGCCTGGGGTGAGGGTGCCACAAGGGAGCAGCTTGGGACAACGAGCTGGGCTATATTAAATTGCATTTCAATTTAGGTTTAAATTAAACTCTAGCAGCAGAAGTGTGGGGCAGTTTGGTGACTCGTCTGAGCTCGCACAGAAGAGGAAGAAAAATCTTGTGTGGCTCGAAGTGCAGAGCAGGCCTTGAGCTCCAGCTGCTTTCATTTTCGCACCCTCCTGTCTCACGTTCATTCATTTCCTTCTAATCTTGAACTCCAAACTGCCAGTGTGCTTGTGAATCACAATCTAAAATACATCATCTTTCTGAAAAACTGCTCCTGACATGCTTCACAGAGCTGCTGGCTGCTGCTTTTTTATTGCATTTAAAAAAATATGAGCTGCAACGAGCTCTGACGTTAAGTGAGAAGCAGCCATCATTGGTGTGACTGATATAAAATTATTTCATCTTTTGGGGGCGGTATTCTTTAGGAGCTTAAAATTGGTTTTTTTTCAGATCCAGGGCTCACAAACACATTTGCAGGAGGAAGCAGAGAGCAATAGTGATTATTTGGTATCTCCAGCTCGTGGCTGGGGAGCCAAGCAGTGTGGTACAGATTACTGGAGTGGAAGAAGATATTTCTCCATTAGGAAGAGCTTGTGTTCTCATTTCAGCTCTGTCATCAGTGCTGTCAGCATGGTCTTTCATTTGCCAAGGAAACTGGAGAAGCCACAGAACATTTAGGTCTCACCATGGCAATTCTGAATCTCCCAGGTCAATTTTAATTAATAAACGCTTTGGATGTCTCACATGTGCCTGGCAGGTGCTTCCCTATACCTCATCCCATCCACCAGCTCCAAGCTCCACAGGTTGTTTTTTTGTTTTTACCACAAAACTTAAAAAAAAAAAAAACCAAACCCAAACAAACAAAAATAACCAAATGCACATCTGTTATTTTATAACAGACTGAGCAGGAGGGTACGGGCATGCACCCTTCCTAAATGTAAAACCAGGGGCACAATTTCCCTTGAAATGATTTGATTTTTGCCAAGGAACGACAGATGTAAACAGGAGTTGCTTTGTGGACAGACAAGTGATTTTTCTGTTTTAAATATAGCTCTGATTTATCTCTTCTAAATGGATTTCTGAATGTAAATGAGCATACATTTCAGGCAGGATATTGCAGGCATTAACGTGTATGCATAATTTTATTTGCTCCATCGGTAACCTAAATGGGCTGTGAATGTCAGCAGAGTCAAACTCGAGCCTTCAGCATAGGGGTGTTTATCTCCTCTTTCATCTCCTCTGACTCTGAAGCTCTGCTGTGGTTGGAAACTCAGCTGGGCAGGGCCATCCTGCCTGTGGTCCTCCTTGGGGCTCACCCATCCTCTTCTTTCCCTGCTCTGCTCTGGGGGTGTCCCCACCGTGGTACCCCGTGCTCTGCAGATCCCATGCCTTGCTGCAGGTGCAATGTAGCTGTAAACCAGCTTCAGCTCAAAGCCCACCAGCCAATTTCCTTGTTTTTTCCGCCACACCTCCCTGTGTCTCTGCCAGCCTCACTCAGGATCCCCAAATCCTTGTGTGTATTTTCCTTGTGTGCCTGGGCGGGAGGAGGAGACATCCCCGAGCCCAAATCCAGCTGGGCTGTGCTGCTCCTCACCTCAAACCCACCAAGGCTCATTCTCAAGGCATGAGCACACATCTGAGCCCCTGTTCTGCTAGAAACACCACGGATAGCTGATTTATCTGCACCCTTTTCCCGGGATGTGTGTGCTGGCACACGCGTGTGTCTGCGCCTGCGGCGGGGGCTTGACGTTGAATTCCCTGCTGACGGTTGCTAACGAGCCAAGGTTATGCTCCAGCTCTCTCTTGACAATAATAAAAAGCAAAAAAAAAAAAAACAGAAAAGAACTAAAATTTCTATTTCACGCTGAAGTATTCGAGGTGGCAGCAAGAAGAGGAAAAGCAGCATTTTCTGACTCATCACACTCTGCTGCGCTCTGTTCCTCTGTGCATCGCCCACCTTGCCCACCCCCGAAACACACGCTGAACAGTCTGATTCATAAACATGCTACGGGTTGGTTTTTGTTTTTTTTCTCCTCCTCCAAATCCTTTCCCTGAGGAGACATGCTGAGGCATTCAAACCTTGTGTGTGCCTTCAAATTTGGGGAGAGACTACACAAAGTTTTTGTAATTGACAGGGAAACTTGGGATTTTCATCTCCGTGCCATCCTCTGAGGTTACCTGCATTCACACCTACCTTTAAAAAACACTGTGAATCAAGAGCAGGGTTCAGAAAAACTGACATCTGCTGTCTAAATGCTGCAGGAACCAGGGAAGGAAGGTTTGCAGGGCCACAAGACAGAAACTGCTGTGGGAGAAGGGATTGTGCCTGCAGGTCTTGTGTTGACCCCTGGGGTTGGTCTGCCTTGTGGCACAAGTGTTATTTCATGAGTGTTTTTGTTTCATTGCTGGTTTTAAAGCTAGGGGTGGTAGAGCTGGTGCTGCAAAACTCTGATTTAAGAGGAGCTGGATGCACTGTGGATGCCCAGATGCTGGCTTGGGATGTGCTGCTTCCAGTAAGGGGCTGGAACGTGTCTTCCAAAAACACCATTAGCAGCAAACCCCCCCCTTCTCCCAGGGTAATCCTCTTCCCCAGTAATTCAGGTGTCTCTTTTGAAGTCCCTACTCCAGCCAAGAGTGTATGGCCATCCTAGAGCCATCTTTGCCATCACCACAAAGTCACACCTCTGCTCTTTGCCATTTCAGCACCGTTGGTCTTTCTGCATGTTTTAAGCCTTTTCTTACCTCCAGATCTGATTTGAAGTGTTCCATTTCTGTGGTCATCTCCCCCCCAGAGTAAATCCCTGAAAAATCCTATGGATAATTATGTTGCAAGTCAGTTTCCCTTTCTAAAGCTTCCCTCAAACCCATTTTTCTTGAGTGAAAAGCCTCACTCCATGCCTGCTGTTGCTTTCTTCCTCCCGAGGAGAATTTTAATTTTTGAGAAGCATCCAAGCTGCTGCCTTTTCACTCTGCGTTTGATCTGCTCCTGCAGAAGGGATGGTGTGAGAACAGGAGGCTCCTGGCTGTGGCTCTGTCCTGGCACAGCCACAGCCCTGGTGATGCCCCTGAAGAGGGGCCAGGGGTGCAAATGCTGGCACAAAGCAGGGCTGAGCAAGGCTCGGGGCTGGGCAAGGGACACTTCAAGCGCCTTCAAGCAGGTGGTTGTTGTTTCTGGTGGTGGCAGCTCCTGAGGCTGATCCTCTCTGCACAAAAGCTCCCTGGACAGCAGCATTCCCAGGGCTGCCCTGAGATTTGCATCAGGGATCTGAACTGCCCATCAAAGGGCGCCAGGAACCTCACAGGGCTGCTGGCAGCCCCGAGGTGCTTCTATTTTCATAGCCCTGAAAAATGAGGTGGTTTGATGCTTTTTGGTATGCTCAAACCTCTGGAGGAGCCAGCTTTGATTTTTCTCCCACACACAGCGCTTGCAGAGTCAGTTGGGATGCTGATACCCCTCCAAAATGTTGTTGGGGGTTTTTTTAGAGTTATTTTTTGTGAGCTATGAGCCAGATGCTGAGTGTTTGCATCCTGTGCCTTATTCCCAGCTGGTGCTGCCCCACTCCTGGGGAAGGGGCTCCTCCCTGTGAGGCTTTGCTGAGGCTGCAGCAGCCTCAAAACCCTTCTCTTGGTCCATGGAGCTCACCTGGGGGGGCAGTGGATGCTCCATCCCTGCTAATGTTTTCAGAGCTGTTGAAAGAAAGACTGAGAAGTTAAGAGCAACACCTGGGCTGTGTTCTGTGAGGGCAGAATACCTCTTATCTCTACCTCTTTGGGCAGGTAATGCTGGACATGTGGGTGCTGACATTGCACAAGGGTGCTCTAGAATTCCTGCTCACTATTTTTGATGGGAAAAGCCCATCAGGGCACTTGGGTAGTGCTCCCTGCCCAGCTCCTTGCTTCTCTCTGCTGGTCAGGAGCAGTGGAGCTGCAGGCATGAGGCTGTTTGCTCCTGGGCTGGCTGCTGGGATGTGGGTTAGGGCAGAAATGGGCTGGAAAAGGGATGGGGAGGCACTGGGGGTGGGATGTGGACCAGGAGCTGGAGCAGGGTGATGTTTTCTGACACTGCTGGCACTCCTGGTCACGATTATCAGAAGAATGTTGAGTTTTTCTTCGTGCTTTTTTATATTTCTTTCCTTTTGTCCCTTCCCCTGGTTCTCATATACCATGGATGAGCTCCCATGGCATCTCAGACGGGGTGAAGGCAACAGCTGGAGCACCTTGGGCAGGAGAAGCAGCTGATGCTGAGGGCACTGGGCTGGTGGGAGGGATGGGTGGAGGAGAAGGGGCCTGTGGCCACTCTGGGTGGGTGGGTGGCAGCAGGACAGAGCTGTCTGGGGGTTCAGTCCAACCCAGTGCAAGATTAACACACAGAAAACTCAGAAAGCACCAACCCCACAGCCCATTCATTATTCTGCATATGATAATTCTTTTTTGGGTGATATGATTACTCATTATCTTTTTTTTTTTTTTTTTTTTTTATTTCAGTGTTGATAGCACTGGAAGTAGAAAGTACATCAGTAACCTATATTTTTTAAACAATCCCCAGTGCTCAGTGGAGCTGCTGTTAGCACCAGTTACCTCGCTGCAAAACAGGTAGCAGAGATCTGGGCTGGAAGTGTAGAGATGTTGAAAGAACCGGAGCCAAACAGCAGCAGAGAAAATTGTGGTTACTCCAGTATTTCCATGACGTGAGCGAGCACCGGAGGCTGCTCCGGGGGCGGTTAACCCCTGGCGGGCCGGGCTGCAGCG
>NW_005054531.1:598036-598880 GCF_000277835.1 Geospiza fortis
GCTGATGGTCCTCTCCATGACTGCCCTTAGTCGAGCCAGTCATCTCCTCAAAGAAGGGAGGACTCACATCTGAGTCCACCGAGATGCTGAATTAATCCTTGCAGCGATTGACCTGGTGTCTGTAACAAGCATTTGCTGCTTTGCCGAGGGAACCTCCCGGTTTCTGAGGTTTGGCTGCTCGTTATCACTCTATAAAAAGCTTTTCTCTTTCTCACCCGCAGAGGTGGCGAGTGTGAGGTCAGGCTGTGGTTTGGTGGTGATCCCATCTGCCCGGTCCAGCACATCCCTGGACGTTCAGGACACGGGGTGGCATCAGCTTGTGACCTGGGATGGCTGAAAGCTGAAATGTTGTAGCTGCTGTTAAAGTCCAGATCTATAATAGTCCTAAACCTGTGTCACTGCTCTGATCATCAAAATCCTCCTAAAATTTAAATGCTCAGAAATCTGCGGGATGTGCTGATGCAGGTCCTGGCTTTGTACCCTGTGGTCCTCCCAGAGCCCACTTGAGGTTATATATACACTTATATATGCCATTTGAGATTTCATACACATGTTTTTCATTTGAGATTCTATATGTGTGCCCCATTTGAGACATATGTGCTCCATTTGAGAGCAACATATGTCCCATCTGACATTTTTATATCTATGCATATATATATATATATATATATGTCCCATTTGAGATTTTATATATGTATATAACTTCCCATTTCGGATTATAGATGTATGTCTTATTTGATAACCAAGTAATATAACTTATTAGCCCATTGATAACATATACCTATATATAAAACACATATATATTATATTTATATATATGTATGTATACATATATATATAATAT
>NW_005054531.1:599297-614395 GCF_000277835.1 Geospiza fortis
TCAGCCGTGCCCAGGCTGCCTGGGAAAGCTGCTCCAGTCCCCACTGCTGCTCCGTGTCCTCCTGGGGTCATGAATGGCCAAAACGCCTTTCCCCCTTTGTTTTGGTTTGTTTGGTTTGGTTTTTTTTTCCCCTTGTGTTTCTGTAGAAACCCCCTGGAGCGCTTGCAGAGCTGTCCTCAGAGCAAATGCAAGGCTCCGGGATTTTTGTGTTAGGTGTGTGCTTTATTATACAGCGTGGGTTTCAAAATAAAAATAATAACAACAACAATAATAATATAGGGCTAAACAGAAGGGCTACGTTATATTACTGTTATTATTATTATTATTATATTGCTGTTATTATTATATTGTTGTTATTTTTTATTATTATTTGGCGTTTGTTTGTTTTGTTTTGTATCTTTCTTTTTCTGGTTCGGAAACAGTTTTCCTTGCATGGGTTGGTGATAAAAATCACCTGGTTTTTTGGGAAGGCTGTGTGGGTGGGGGAGATTCTCTCCTCTCCTGCTTTCCTTCGCACGGGGAGTGAAAGCTGGGCTGAGCTGGGCTGAGTTTAGCTGAGCTGAGCTGGGCTGGGCTGAGCTGGTTGGGCTGAGCTGAGCTGAGTTTAGCTGAGCTGGGCTTATCTGAGCGGTGTCCCGGGCTCCGGCTGAGCTGGAGCTTTGCCCAGCAGGAGCCGCCGGGCAGCCGAGGTCGGGATAACCCTCCCCTCCCCTGCCCGTCTGCACTTTCCTTTTTCCGTTCTGCAGCCTCCCAAGTCAACACAAGGGCTAAATTAAGGAGTCTGTGGGGAGTGAGTGGAAAAGTAAAAATGGAAAAGGCTGGCTCAGCAGGGCAGGCGGGAGAGGGGAAGTGATGGAGCTCCGTCCGTCCCTGGGCTGTCACAGAGGGTTCCCCTCGGGTCATCCTTGGGCTGTTCTTTGGGGTTTTGCAGTTTTTCTGGGCTTTTCTATGCTTTGAGAGGCAGGGATCTTCTGTGCTCCCCTCCAGAGGGGATTCCTGCAGTACCCAGGAGAAGGGGCTGCTCTGCAGTGCTGGTTCAGACCCACTCTGGGGTTCCTCTTCGGTTTATAAAGCCTAATTCAAATTATTCTTCCCTTTTCCACACAAATATATTTAGATTTCCCTGCATTTATCTATATATAAGATTTTATCCTTATACACAAATATATGTTGGTATCATGTTTGTATACATATATGTATATTTTTAGGCCTTTATAAAGCCTAATTCAAATTATTCTTCCCTTTTCCACACAAATATATTTAGATTTCCCTGTACATATATACATATATATATGATTTTATCCTTATGCACAAATATATGTTGCTATCATGTTTGTATGCATATATGTATATTATTTCATCTTTATAGGCCATTATAAAGCTGAATTCAAATTATTTTTCCCTTTTCCACACAAATATATTTAGATTTCCCTGTACATATATACATATATATATGATTTTATCCTTATGCACAAATATATGTTGGTATACATATATGTGTAATATTTCATCTTTATAGGCCTTTATAAAGCCTAATTCAAATTATTCTTCACTTTTCCCACAAATATATTTAGATTTCCCTGTATTTATACATATATAGATATAGGATTTTATCCTTATGCACACATATATGTTGGTATCATGTTTGTATACATATATTTGTAATATTTCATACATATATGTATAATATTTCATCTTTATAGTCACCCACACAGATATTATGGATATTTGGAAGGTGATTATGAAAAAACCCTACAAGGGACTCATATTTCCAGGGTTCTCCAAGTATCTCATTCCAGGAAAGGAACTCCTTCAACTACACAGAAATGTGTGATCCTCAGGGAGTTCATCCATGAAAAGCATTAATTGTCCAACTCACCCCTTTTTCCCATCCAGAAAAACAGATCCTTTCTATCCTACAGAAATTTTTTTCTTGTGATATAATCCAAACTAAGGGCTGGGTAGACTTCATTTTCCATGAAAACCCATCCAAGAGGATTGCTGAAAATAGACTGTTCTCTGAGAGCAGATACCAGAAAAAGCAAAGGGAGGGGTGGAGGCAGGTCATCTGGGGCAAGGAGTTCTGCAAAATAAATTCATGATTGATAATCTCAGTTTGAGTTAAAAGCAGCCCATGTGGATTAAGGGATACATTACCCTGGATGTATTTTATCATCCTGATTTTATTTATCATGGGAGATGGGTTGGGATGGGATGCCACGTTCAAACTTTGATATTCCCCACAGGTTTGCCATGACAGAAACATTTCCTCCAGAAAACAAACAAATGGAAAAAAGACTCCAACCCAACTCCCTCCAGACCACAGCACATCGAGGATGGAGTTGGATCCATTCAGCCCCGAGCTTGGGGCAGGGAATTTTTCCACCCAATGTTCACAGTCTGGGTGTTCATGATCCATAAATGCAGAGTTTGGGCCCTGGGGCTTGGCTGCTGGCAGCAGCAGGATTGATTAAAACATACCGATTAAAAGATAGCGATTAAAACAAACATCAGCTTTTGGAGGGGTCAGGGTGAGCAGGTTCCTCATCTTGGCAGGGAAGGGGAAAAGATGCAATTTGGATTTAAAAGTAATATCCTATAGTTCTTGAGTTTTGTGGGTTTGGTTTGGTTTGGGTTTTTTTGTTTTTTGTTTGTTTTTGGGGTTTTTTGCTCTTTTTTTTTGTTTTGGTTTTTTTTTTTTCCTCTTTAAAATTGGTGCTGCAGGTTTGAGGCTCTGTTTCAGTAAATTTACTTACATTTGTAATGTAATTTATTATTTCTGTTTCTTACTTATTTTCATTATTTATATAGTTTTATTTTCCAAGACATACAAATGTGATATCCTTAATGGTTTCTCACAGCCTCATGGAAGTTGCTTGTCTCAGTGTAAAGGGATGTTGGAGCTGGTCCTTGGGGAGGGAGTTCTGCTGTTCCCCCACTGAGCACAGCAGCATTTGCTGTGTTCTGAGCAGCATCTCTCCTCCAGAACCAATCACATCCCTTTGGAAAAATGCATCCTAGTTTCATTTTCTTACTTGGAGTCTTTTCAGTTCAAATATTTTTTGGAAAAATAGGATTTTTCTTAAGTCCTTTAGGGTTTTTAGAAAAAAAAATCCCAAACACAGTCCCACCTTGTTGTTTCCCAATTCTTGCAGAATTCAGCTGAAAGGCTCAGCCCAATTTTGGCTCCTTCCCTGGGGTGTTTGGAGGTGCTGGGCACTCTGTGAGCTGATCTGGCAGTGGGGGCATCACTGGGGCTCCTGGCACTGCCACCTCTGCAGCTCCTGTGCTTGGTTTCCTAAACTGCTGCCCAGCACTGCCAGGAAAATCACAGTTACTGAGTTTTCTCACTGGGTGTTGGAGCTGCTGCAAGTGGCCAGAGTTTGCTCAGTGTGCCTGGAGGGGGCACAGATCCCCCCCTGCACTGCCCCTGGCCTGGCTGGGGCTTTCTGGTCACTCTGCTGGGTCTGGGGGTGGCTCTGGGGGCAGGGAGCATCTCAGGGGAGCAGCCAAGGGCTGCAGCAGAGCCCAAAACAATGAGACAAAAACTCCCTATTTACGTAGCATTTAGCTGAAGAATTAGGTTCAGGGTGGTAAATGAGGAAATAAAATGATATTTCTGGGGTGGGAGAAGAGAATGGATTGAGGTTGCAGCCTGTGCCTTGGTTGGGGTTGTGGTAATTTTGGCAGAAGGTTCCCAGATGAGGCAGAGTCACTCCCTTGTCTTTCCCTGCACTTATGGAAAGGGTGTGCTTGAAGCAGAGGTAGGAAGAAGCAAAAAATACCCAACATGACCCCAAAACTAAAAAAAAAAAAATCATGGAACCTTTAGCTTTATTTTCTTCAAGCTCCTGTAGTGGTTGTGGGGTTTTGGGTTTGTTTTCTCCTTTTTCCAAAACTGTTACTATTTCAATGCAGATTTTTAGCTTTTCCACCCGGGAGCCGGAGCTGGAAATTCTTTCCACTGCGTTGGTGCAGGAGGGAACAAACTGCTGCTTTTAGTTTGCTCAAATAATCCATCCCTGGCTGGAGCCATGGGTTTCCTCCTTCCCACTCCCTCCCACTCCCAGAGCAATCCCAGGATCTGCTGGGGGTGCTCATGGGGACAGGGGTGAGGGGATGTGGCTTCAAGCCCCATTTCCCTGAGGTTTTTCCCTTTAAATATCTCCAGGATTTTGTTCTTGCAAACACCACGTGGGCACTGGGAGGGGCAAGCCCAAGTGGCAGCTTGGTTTTTTCAGAGCAAAATGGGCAAAATCTTCTGTCCTTGTTTTGCTGGCATCAAGGAAGGGAGGTGGGATATTGGCAAGGAACCAGTTTGTTTGTCTGTGGCATGGGAGGAGGATGCTCAGGGCTGGGCAGGGTTTATGGATCCCCCTGAACTGCAGTGAGGGGAAGCTTGTGCTGCCCAACATTTTGGGGATGAGCCATTTCCAAGAATAAAGGAAGTTTGAAGTGGGATGGGTGAGGCTTTCCTTATTTACTTCACACTGCTTCTTGGACCATTGGTCTGATGCCACTGTCCCTCCTCCATTCCTGTTTCCCTGTCCCCGGACAGTGGGGCATGGGGGTGGTGGCTTCTCCTTCAGCACAGGGATGTCACTCCTGAATTTCTGGGGAGAAGGAGATAGCACAGGGCTGGGTTTGCTGGTGCTTTGCTGCTCTTGGGGGGCACATCCAGGATAACTGCATTTCCTGGTCCCTGATCTGCTGAGAGCAGCTCAGCTGGCCAAAAAAGGCACAAATGAGCTTTCAGCTTTCCCCTCTGACTGAGCAGTGCCTCCAATTCTCCACTGGGACCCCTCCACTCTCCTGGGGCAATCAATGGTGCTGGGCTGGGTTCAGGACCTGTGAGATTGAGGGTGGGATGAGCAGCTGGTCTGGAGCTCTGTCTGCCCCAGGAAGCCTTGTGACCCAAACCAGGAATTTTTGGGGCTGGATTTTTTGCCAGCCATTGGCAGAGTCCAGGTGCCAGTGAGCAAAGCGGTTGGCTCATTTTACCCTAAAGCATTGCCTGGCAAACAGCAAGGATGTTTCTGGCCCTTAAACCTCTGCTATCCCTCCTCATGTGCTACTCACCCACCTCCAGCTGCTGCCTTCCCCAGCTGGCCTGAATTTGCTTATTTTTGGGGCAGTGGATCCCCCAGCCAGGAGAGTTCTGGGTTTTTGCAAAGTGCAGGGCTGGAGCAGGGCTGAACGCTGGGGAATGACAGGAACAGCAAACCAGTCGTGTTTGCCATGGGAGGGGGGGTTTATCTTGTTTATTTGGTCTTTCTGATGCCTTTTGAAGCAGCCCTGAGTGAGTGGCTGTCGCTGGTGTGAGCAAAGCTCACCTGGCACACAGGAAAAAGCAGCTGTGAGGCGATAGGCAAATAAGGGCTGGGGCTGGAGGCCTCCCCAGCCAGGGCACACCCAGAGCCACCACAGCAGGAAACCAGCCCTGGCTTTGGGGCCAGCTCCTTGGGGGTGGTGGAGGACAGGGGAAGGGCTGAATCCTCTGGGATTGTCCCCGGTTGTGGTACAAAGCAGGGCTTGGCTTGGCTGTGGCAAACCCCAGAGATGGGGATGGATGCTCCATGCCTGGAAGTGTTCAAGCCAGCTTGGACAGGGCTTGGAGCAACCTGGGATGGTGGAAGGTGTCCCTGCCCAAAGCAGGGGGTTGGAACAGGATGATCTTTAAAGGTCCCTTCCAACCCAAACCAGTCTGTGATTCTGTCCCCCAGTGCTGTGCCTACAGCCCTGAGGTGGTTTTCAGTGCAGGGTTATTTCCTGTGCTCCCTGGCTGGCAGAGGCTCAGCACAGCTGGAAATGCTGCTGGCTGCAGGTCTGGGGGCTCTCCCTGCAGCTGTGCCCCCTCAGGGCTGTGGTTTCCATGCTGGGTGCTCAGGGTCAGTGCCCCCCATGCCAAGGGGGTGCCCTGGGGCAGCCCCTCGCCCTGCTGGGTCTGGGGGCTGCTGCCTGATGGGTTTAACCTTTGGGGCTTTCTGGGGAAAGGCCAAGTGAGCTTTGGGGTGTGTGTGCCCCCACACTGGTGCAGTAGCTTGTGGGGATCACAGAATCACAGAATGATGAGGTTGGAAGAGACCTCTGAGATCAGAGTCCAATCTGTACCCTACACCTCAACCAGACCATAGCACCACGTGCCATGTCCAGTCTTTTTTAAACACATCCAGAGATGGTGATTCTACCACCTCCCTGGGAAGAGCATTCCAGTACTTTATTATTCTTTCGGTGAAAAATTTCTTCCTAATATCCAACCTGTACCTTTTCCTAATATCCAACCCGTACCTTCCCTGAGGTAGCTGGAGGCTGTGTCCTCTGGTTCTGTCAGAGACCGACCCCACCTGTCTGCAACCTCCCTTCAGGAAGGTGTAGAGAGCAATAAGGGCACCTCTGAGCCTCCTCTTCTCCAGGCTAAACACCCCCAGCTCCTTCAACGTGGGATGTGGGGGCAGAGGCTGAGGCAGGCCGGGTCCCTTTAGCTGCACCCTGAGGGTGCCACTGTGCCCGAGCAGAGCCACCCCTGCCCTGGCACAGGCTGCAGGGCCAGCTCCAGGGTGCTGTGGTGCTCAGGAGCTGTGCAGAAAGGGGAGTTGTAAGAGCCTGAAGGAGGGATGTGGGACTCCAGGCAGTCTCCAAAATGCAGTTTATTACATCCAAGAGGTTACAGCAGTCCATGGGTGACAGAGCTGTGCCTACAGCTGTCAGCTCCAGCTGCAGGCAGGCCTGGACACCCTGAGTTTAGGTTACAATGCATTATAGACTTTTCTTTGCTGAGCATCTTCATACAGTAGAACCAATCTATACCTTAACTTTTATCTATAGCCTACAATAACTCCTGTAATTACCATATTCATGTTACTAAAAGTCCCCAATCACTAAAAGTCAGTACATTACAGTTTAAGCTAGAAGTTGTTTTTCAGTTTTCTTGCAGTGGAAAATTCGGAGACCTTTTTTCTACTTGCAACTTTGCTGACTTGTTTGCCTGTGCCATCTTCCTGCTTGGTAAAAACATCTTCTTGTTTGAGGTGGGTTTATCCTTTGCTCTAAGCTATAAAAACCCCTTCTAACTAACACACCCTTTGCCTCCTTGGTTATCCAGTAAGACTGGCTCAGCAATTCTTTTCTTCTGGACAGGAGATGGTGTGGGTGAGTTAAGTCATGCACAGCCAAGCACTTGGATCACTGGGAGCATTAGCACCATCAGGCTTTGAGTGTTTGCATGCAGATAACGCTGAAACCCCCAGGCACCCAGCTGCCAAACGCTGCTTTTCACACTTCTCACCTCGAGGATGAGGAGCAGCCTCACTCTCCATCCTCAGCTGGGATTTACGGGCTGAGTGTGAGTTGAAACACCCCAGCAAAGCCTGTCCTGCCCTTTCAGCCCAGCGGTTGTGGGGAGTGGAGGTGTGCAGTGCCGGCTGTCAGCGGGGTGAGGCAGAGCAGACATCCCTGCAGGATGGGATCCTTCCCTTGGGAAAGGCAGCCAGTTAAAATAACAGTTTATCCTGCCTGCTGTCTTGTGGGATGGTGGAAGGATCCCAGAGCAGCCCTGCCTGGGCTCCTGCTTTGTGTCACAGGACAGGAGCTGCTCTCCCAGCTGGGGTTGTTCTAGGGTTTTCTTGCCCTTTTCACTGCTGCTTTACTGCCTGTCAGCAAAGTCCAAAGGAATTGGATATATCTCTTATTTTGCACATTCATTTCCCCTTCCCTGCATAAGGGAAAAGATATTAAAGGCGGGAAGAAAAAAAAAAGGTGATTACAACATAGAAACATAGCTTGAATTAAGTTATTTAGAGCAGAAAGCTGGGCCTGGACATGATGCTCATCATTATTCTCCCAGAGGGCATCATGCTCTTCCCACATCATTTGGGGGCAGAAGGGTTTCCCATGAGGGAAATCTGATTTTATCCAAGGGAAGCTCCTGAAATGGTGAGGGAAAATGGAATTTCGGGCTGTTTGCTGTTGTGGATTGCACCCTGGAATGTGCACCAGGAGTTGCTTTGCCATGTGCTGGCCTCTGAGATGTCACCTTGTTCCTGACTTCCCCCAGAGCAGGGTGGGATCACTGCAGGATGGAGAAACACCAGCTGTGCAGGGATGTGCTCCAGGGATTTTTTTGCTCCTGTTACAGCAGGAAAAACTCAAACATTTCCCTGTAGCTCCCCCAGTGCCAGCCTGTCCTGGTGTGTGTTTGCTCTGGCCGGGAGAGCGGGGCTGCCGCAGACATCTTTTATGGAAAATCCTTTCCTTGGGATTTTTCCTCCTGAGAAGCTGAGAGGCCTCAGGAACAAAATGTAAACAATGGTTATCTGCTGCTGTGGAATGCAACAGGTGCATCTGTGATTGGTCTCATGTGGTTGTTTCTAATTAATGGCCAATCACAGCCCAGCTGTCTCAGACTCTCTGTCTGATACAGAAGCTTTTGTTATAATTCCTTTTTATTCTATTCTTAGCTAGCCTTCTGATGAAATAATTTCTTCTATTCTTTTAGTATAGTTTTAATGTCATATATATCATAAAATAATAAATCAAGCCTTCTGAACATGAACACGGTCACACGGGGCTGTCCCAGAGCCCTGGGCAGAGCTGTGCTGTGCTCCTGGGTGGCACCACTGTTTATTTACCTTTTCATCACCTGATTGCCGTGCCCTGCCACGCTGCAGGCGCCAGCTCTGGGCTGCCAGCCCTGTTTGAGTTGGCAGGAGCTGGAGATTCACCTCCTGCCGGAACAGCCCGACGCCAGCCCCACGGCTCTCAGGGTGCCCGGGCTCCTTGCACGCCCTTGGAGCATCTTGTGTGGGTATTTTGCAGCCTGGTATGGCCCAAACATCAGCACAGATGTGGTGGCACAGCGAGGAGAGGTGTCATGATGTGACAAGCTCAGAGCAAGTTGCAAATGCTCAGCGTCCCTGGGGCTGTGGATGTGTCCCTGCAAGGCAAAGCCCTCTGAGGTGGTGGGGGTGCCTTAACCCGGAGGGGACAGTGCTCTTTTGCTGGTGGGAATGGCCCTGTGACATCTGAATTTGCTTAATTTGACTGAATTTGCTTATTTTTGGGGCAGTGGATCCCCCAGCCAGAAGGGCTCTGGGCTTCTGCAAAGTGCAGGGCTGGAGCAGGGCTGAACATTGGGGAATGACAGGAACAGCAAACCAGCGGTGTTTGCCATGGGAGGGGGGGTTTATCTTGTTTATTTGATCTTTGTGATGCCTTTTGAAGCAGCCCTGAATGAGTGGCTGTCGCTGGTGTGAGCAAAGCTCACCTGGCACACAGGAAAAAGCGGCTGTTGGGATGTCTCCACTTTCTTGGCTCTGCTCTCCAGAGCTGCCATGCAGGAGAGCAGGAGCAGAGGAACCACAGATGTGTCCACAAGCTGCAGGTCCTGTGATGGGGCTGCTCAGCTGGGGAGCCTGGGTATTTATGGTGCATGTGGGTGATCCATTTTGGGATTCTCCGAGCCACCATTGCCACTTTCCACCCTTGGTGGTGTCGCTGCATTTGTGTTCTGGCTGGGAGCTCCTGCCCAGGGCTGGATTTCAAAGAAAGGGGCTATTCAGGTGCCAGCCAGGAGTTTCCATTCCAGCCTGTTTGCACTCACCGTGGTGTCCCAAGGGAATGACAGATTTGGGGTTTTCCTGGGTCCCTGCCTGTGGTGGGTTTCCCTGCAGGATGGGGCATGGCAGCGCTGCTGGTGACTCGCACAGAACTTGGGCTTTGGGGAGTAGCAAACCCTCTTATTTCTAGTGAGGCTTTGGATCTGTCAGGGAGAAGCTCCAGCCCCAAACTTTCCTGTTTTCCAGTGTTTTTATCAGTTCACACCCAAAAATATGGACTTAGTGTGATTTTCAGCCCTTTTTCTCTGGGTGTTTGGTGCTGAGCTGCCCCTTGAAGAGTGGAGGAAGGAGTCACTGAGAGCAGGAGCTGCCTGTACTCAAACTGGGGCTTTGGGAGGTGCCTGCAGCAGCGTTGCTGTGTTTGAGGTTTGGTGGCAGGAGGCAGTGTCACTGTGCCACCCTAGGCTTTCAGCTGCCTGCCCCTGTGCACGTTTCCTGACTTCATAGAAACCCCTTTTGGTGAACTTTCATCAAGACCTCATGCAAAGCCCCAGCCCTGTGTAGGTGCTGCTGCCGCTCTTCATGCAAACTCAGGGTGGGACAGCACTGAGAGCCCTGGGCTGCTCCAGGTGGCTGCTCAGGGTGGAAAGTCACCCCAGGGCACCCCGGCTGAGCCAGGAGCTGTGGGAGCCCCAGCTGCCTCCCCCAGGGCACCTGCCTGCCCTCAGCCCTCTTGCACCCCTGAAAGTGGAGTCTGGATGGAAATAGCAGCAGCAGAGCTCTTCTGCTTTTAATTTTGGGGGCTCTCTGGGCTGGGGAGAGGAAGCTGGGGGTGGAAGGAGCTGGCTGTGAGAGGGCAGGAGCCACTTTGCTCTGACACGCTCTGTAGAGTTCAAACACTAAAGATGCTCTGAGATTAATTTTTTTTTCTATAAGAATAATTACAGGCATTGTGTGCTGCTCTGTGTCTCACGGTGGCAGGGATCAGAGCAGCCTGACCCAGGGGAAATGTGGGTTTCAACAGCTCGTGGTGGCTGTGTCTGTGAGGCTGAGGCCCTGGTACAGTGTGAAGCATGAGCACATTCAGGCTTCTTGTTTTCACTGGTTGGTTTAGTGAAGGTGGGTTTGGTTTGGGGTTTTTTTTTTCATTCCTCTGAATGAAAACAGGTGATGGAAAACAGATGAGCAGGTTTCACTTCCTGCCTTCACGTAGGGCTCCAGGCTGGGGGTGTTTGCAGACAGCCTCAGTGGTGGGGCACCAGTGTCTGCCTCAGGCTGGTTCCTCTTGGGCTCATCTGGTCCCTTATTCCCTCCAGAAACACAAGGAGTTGGAGAAACATCTTGTTTTGTCATAGAATTGTTACGTTAACCTCTGAGTTCATTGAGTCTGAGAATTCACCCAGAGCTGCCGCCTGCTTCTCGTCGCCCCATGGGGTGCAGAAGTGCCCTGAGAGATCTGGGGAGAGGAGGAGGCTCTGGGGACACCTCAGAACCCCTTCCAGTGCCTAAAAGGGCCACAGGAGAGCTGGAGAGGGGCTTTGGAGAAGGGATGGAGTGACAGGACAAGGGGAATGGCTTCCCACTGCCAGAGGGCAGGGTTAGATGGGACATTGGGAAGGAATTCTTCACTGGGAGGATGAGGAGGGCCTGGCACAGGTTACCCTGAAAAGCTGTGGCTGTCCCACCTCTGGAAGTGTCCAAGGCCAGGCTGGATGGGGCTTGGAGCAACCTGGGACAGTGGAAGGTGTCCCTGCCATGGCAGGAGTGGAACAAGATGAACTTTAAGGTCCCTTCCAACCCAACCCACTCTGGGATTCTGATGGGGGCGAGTGGAGACAAACCCCCATGAGCCCCCAAAATCAGGGGGGTCACTCCTGAGCCCTCCCTGGGTTCCTCCCTGGTCACTCCTGAGCCCTTGCTGGGTGAGGGCCTCACAGTCCTGGGCCAGCCTTGCCCCAGCAGGGCCAGCTCCCCCCTGGCTGCCCAGGAGCAGGGGGATTCCCTGGGAGGGCACCAGGGTTTGAGCACTGATGCCTTTTGGGACCTAAAAACAGAGGCCAGACAAAATTAAGAGAATAAAAAGCAGTTTATTTATATTTATTGAAGGGCCTTCAGGTTCATTTAGGGCAGATGAAGCCCTCCAGGGGCTACACCCAAAATGGACAGCAGGTCACAGGTTTTCACATTCTTATAAATTTGGTCCATTTGCATATTGGGGGTTAATCTTGCAATTACAGCTTCAGGTAATGAAGTCATTTACCCCAAGTTTGCTCCCCCCAACTCACTTTTGTTCCCATCTCTTGGGGCCTGAGGCAGTGAGGTGTCCCTGATTCCCAGGCCTGGAGAGGAATTGTTGTGTCTGACCAAAATGGGAAAGCTCTAGCTAACACTCTCTATGGAGTTTGGAGTTAAACACTAAAGAATTGCAGGATTAGAAATATTTGGAAAATATAAAAGCTCAAATCTCAGGGATCACATTGTCCAGTGGTCGTGGCTGCACGTGAAGGTCACGCTCCCTCTTGGGGATGTGGGAATTTTGGACAATCTGTGCTGGGTGCTTGGGAGCCCCTGGGTTTCTCTGAGGTTCTGCAGGTGCCTGGGCTTGGGTTTGGCTGGCAGCAGTGTGGATGGAGCCTCTGCAGCCCCTGGGTGCCTTCAGGAGGACAGCTTGGAGCAGCAGAGCATCGCCCTTGGATTTGTTTCCTAGAGCGCTGCGGGCTGTAAAGTACAACAGATTAATAGGAAATATGGTCTGAAAGTTACAGTCCCCAGTGGGGCTGTACTGGGTTTCTGGCAGGGCATTTTATGGGATGGTTGCACTTCTGTGTCTTGGATTTGGAGAGGGCAGCTGCTGAGGAATATTTTTTTAGGCAGGCTGAGTGTAGGAATAAATGCTGCCCGAGCCACTTGAGCAGGGAAACGAAATTTCCAGGGCTGCTCACTTGGTGTTGGACTGAGAAGTTTGAGGACAAGCTGCCTTGATGTGGGAATTTGTGCAGAAAAAATTGCATTTTGGGGTGCTGAGTGAGGCATAAGGGAAGGGATTGCTAGTCTGGGCCCAAATCACTAATGGTCTTTTTATTTTTATCATTTGTTGCTGTATTGTGCTCCTTGGGCTGTTGATGAAAACCCACAGAGCTCCCTGCAGAAGAAGGTAAGTCCTGGGCTGGAGGTGGCAGTGCATGCCTTGAGTGTGGGTGGAGTGTGCTGGGGACAAGGAAGAGGGAATCTCTGGGGTCTTTTAATCTTGATTTTAATCTTGGTCTTTTAATCTGAGCCCAGAGAAAGCTGGGCTGACAGTAGAGCTTCCTTGTGGTGGTGAGGCTACTTCTGTGGATAGAAACACAGAGGATTTTTAAAACCAGACCCAGTAAAAGCAGGTAATGAAGTCATTTACCCCAAGTTTGCTCCCCCCAACTCACTTTTGTTTCCATCTCTTGGGGCCAGAAATGGAAGCATTTCATTTTAGAGAGAAGCCCCCACTGCAGTGCTGCATGTCCTCACCAATGCCCACGGCCAAGGGGGACCCCTGAAGCAAGCAGGGATGTGGTTCTGTGGGTCTTAGGGCCTCAGTGGCCTGCCTGTCCTCTGGGGATTTTTTTGAGCACTGATTGTGCTTGGCTTCATGTTTTCCCACCAGGAAAGTCCCTCTGGGAGCTGGTACTGGAGCAGTTTGAAGACCTTCTCGTCCGCATCCTTTTGATGGCAGCTTTTCTGTCCTTTGTGAGTACCCAGAGCTTGGGGTGGCACCTTCTGGGGCACACACAGCCTCAGGTGACGTGCAAAGAGCAAAGGAGGGCAGGTGCCTGTGGGATGAAGGAGCTGCAGCAGCAGAGCAGTGGTTTGTAGGGCATGGTGGGAACATCACTGCATTGCTTAAAGATCGGACTGGAGGATTTTTCGTTAATTCTGATCAAAAAGCACCAAAAGTGATATCAAAGAGCTCCCTGGGCTGCCTTCTATTTACAGGGGGCTGTTCCAGGCTGATGATTTCAGCCTGGTTTGCTGTGCCCCAGGACTGAGCTGTCAGTGCAGTTTTGCCCACAATCTGCCTTGGGAGCATCTCTGCATGACGAGATGTTTCCCACCAAGGTGCTGGAGAGCAATTGGGGTTTTTCTGAGTGTAAGTCAGTGTGTTTGGCAGCAGGATGGCAAAGCTGAGACTCCTGTCTCTTCCTTTAGGGTGTGACCCGTGGGTAGATAAGGGGGAAGGCTGGTCCCCTGTGGGGTTTAATACATTCCCAAAACAGCATGCAATGGAGTGAATGCAGGTACAGCAGGTGTGAAGCCCTGTGCCAGAGGTCAGGTCCTTGTGCCAGTGCCTCTGTGACAGAGCAGAGAAGTGCTGCTGTGTTGACACAGTGCAGATCGATGAGCAGTTAAATGGAGTGGAAACATTTGTGTGTGTGCTTCATCTGTGCTATGGTAGGAGGCCTTTTGGGATGGAGAGGGGGGCTCAGGGTGGTGGAAGCCACAGGGTCAGTCCCTGCTCTGCAGAGCTGCTCTTACTGCACTGGTTATTCCTGTTGCATCACTGAGCTGCTGCCCAGGAGGGGCTGCAGTGCTGCCTGGTCTCTGCATTCATCAGCTCATGGCCATGGTGTCCCCACAGGAGCACTGAACAAAGGGAGAGGCTTTCCTGCTGCAGACACTCATTCAGGCATTGCATGGCTGCTCCAGCCCCACTTGTTCCGTGCTTCAGCTTATCCCAGCAGAGCAGTGGAGGCTCCAGCAGTGGGACATGGCAATTCCACTCTTTGACCAAGCCATGTGGGTCTGGCCACCTCCAGGTTGCTCCCTCTCCAGCAAATAACCACCTGTGGCTTGGCTCTTGTGTCCATCATCCCTCTTAAGATGTTGCTGCTCTGGTTTGAACCACATTGTGCTCCTTCTTCTCTCTTGCCACCAGATCCTGGCCTGGTTTGAGGAAGGGGAGGAGACCACGACGGCGTTTGTGGAGCCCATTGTCATTATCATGATCCTGATTGCCAACGCTGTGGTGGGGGTGTGGCAGGTGAGGCACAGCTGCCCCCAGGTCTGCTCCACGAGGCTCAGAGCCTTCAGCTAAAGGTCTGGTTGCTTTGTGCCCTTGGAAACTCCTTTTCCAAAGGTTCAGTTTTCATGTTGGCCATGCTTCCCCATGTCCTGCACATACGGTTGCCTCTTGGCTGGTTCTTTCAGTCTTTCTTTGGCAATTCTTGCAGGTTGGAGCTAATCTTACACTTATCCAGGCAAAAACTGCTTGTCTCCTGGCCAGGGCCAAATCCTTTTTCCAAGGGAAAGTCTTTGCTCTGTCCACCAGACAGCCACAGTGGCTGCTGCCCCTCATCTCACTGTGTCCCTCCTGGGGAATCAGCCAGTGATGGTTTCAGCCAGTGATGCTCCTCTTTTCCACCTATTCATTATAAAGCCATTGATTTCTCTGCAGCTTGATCTGAGGTGAGGTTGCTGGATGGGGAAAAATGCATTTGGTTGGGACACACTGCTTCTCAAACCAAGAATGAGATGATCAGCCCCAAAGGTCCAGGCAATGTCCAGGACCTG
>NW_005054531.1:614439-634407 GCF_000277835.1 Geospiza fortis
TGATCCATCCGTGGTGTGAATGGATTCCAAAGCCAGGGCTGGGTTTTCCTGCCTTTGCAGTGGGTGGGGAAGGAGCCTGCTGGCACCATCAGCTCTGCTCCTCTCTGCTTGCAGGAGAGAAATGCTGAGAGTGCCATTGAGGCGCTGAAGGAGTACGAGCCCGAGATGGGGAAGGTGATCCGCGCCGACCGCAGCGGCGTGCAGCGCATCCGCGCCCGCGACATCGTCCCCGGCGACATTGTGGAGGTGGCAGGTGGGTGCCACCACCCCAGGGCTGGGCTGGACAGGGAGGTGGCACTGGCCAGGGGATCCCCAAAGCTGGGGCTCTTCAAGCTTTG
This sequence comes from Geospiza fortis, assembly GCF_000277835.1. NCBI lineage: Eukaryota > Metazoa > Chordata > Aves > Passeriformes > Thraupidae > Geospiza > Geospiza fortis. The sequence goes on from NW_005054531.1 coordinate 614,778, forward strand.
CCTGAGCATCAGGCAGTAGAGAACAGCAGAGAAGAGAAAAAACATCAATTTCTGACACAGGTTTTAGGTCTCGGGAGGGTTTCCCCTTTTTCTGGAAGAACAAGGAGAACTTTTAATTTTCCACTGAGATTCCCTGTTTCTGGAAGCTGCTCTCCCACACACATCCCTGGACAGGGTGTGGGTGCTGCTGCAGGCCCCTGTGTGAGAGGCCTCCTTGGGAGCTGGGGCTGCTCACCCGGGCAGGGTGACAGGCAGAGGGGATGAGCTGCAGGGTGATTTTGCCTCTGGGTGGGTTGTACCCCCCAGCCCTTCTGTTGGAGCTGTGCATTCAGCAGAGCTTGCCTGGGGGTCTGCTGCCTGCCCCAGCAGAGCTGAGGAGAATTCATTCCAATTATTCTGTTTTGTTTGTTCCTAAAATGATGCCGTAAACCCCCAGAGCCACAAAACTAATCCTCTCCTTTCCTCCTCGTGGCCCTGCTGGTGGAAACATGCTGCAATCCCTTCCTTGCCCAGCCAGCTTGCTGTTATTTATGTCTTCAAGTTGGGCTTCAGCTGGAAGATGAATAAAAAAATAGTGGAGGGAGGATCAGGCCAGCCAGATCCTCAGCTGGGTGAGCTGGCAGCACTCCCAAAGCAGCTCTGACAATGCAGTCCAGCTGCTGACCTGGCCTTTAATTAAATTAATGAATTATTAATAAATTCTGCCATCTTTCCCCAAATCAAGTGCGTACTGCCTGCCCATCAGCAGCCCATTACTTTTTAATGGCGCAATCAGCATTGCAACTGGAACGGAAAGAGCTGGGCTCTCTGGAGGAGTTTTGCAAATTATTAGCAAATTGTGGGTTTAGGAGGTTATGGAAAGTGGTGAGGGTGCTGTCAGGTGCCTGATAGGAGAGCACACCAGGAGGAAAAGCTTTGAACCTGCCGTGGACATCCAGGTGATGCCCTGGATGTGTGACAGCGCAGGCAGGAGGGGCTGGCTGCTGTTTGCATGTGCAAATGCAGTGAATTTGGCACCAGGGAGCAGGAAACCTGTCAGGCTGAGACAAGGAGGGGGTGGCTGGAACTTGGCAGGCTGCTCAAACCCAGCTGAGTTTTGCCCTTTTGTGACAAGGCCATGGAGGTGAGTCCTGGTGCAGGCAGCTTTTGCCTTTCCCGAAAAGCACAGGCAGAGCATCCCTTTGGGAGCACCAGAGGTTGGTGTGACCCCTGTAGTGCTCAGGTAGGGCCAGTGCCACAGCCAGGCAGTGTCCCCCTGTTTTCTCTCTTTCTCTGGGGAGGTTTGTGATGCTGGGAGGGTCAGCACCTGGATGTTCAGTACCTGGATTATGGCCAGGGCAGGTCTGTTCTGTGGGATAAGAATGACAGAATCACAGAATAATGAGGTTGGAAGAGACCTCTAAGATCAGAGTCCAACCTATGCCCTAACACCTCAACCAGACCATAGCACCAAGTGCCATGTCCAGTCTTTGTTTAAACACATCCAGAGATGGTGATTCCACCACCTCCCTGGGAAGAGCATTCCCGTACTTTGTTATTCTTCTGGTGAAAAATTTCTTCCTAATATTCAACCCATACCTTCCCTGAGGTAGCTTGAGGCTGTGTCCTCTAGAGAAGGCACTGTGCACCCTGGAGCAAGAGCCATCGGGGCTCTCTCTGTGCCCAGATGTTGCAGGAGTCTTCCTCTGCAGGTTTAGCTCCTGTTTGCCAGTCCTCCTGCCTTTCCCAGGGGAAGAGGAGCTCTTTGCTCCCTCTGGGATGCTCCAGCCCCCTTGGACAGATGCAGTGTCTGATGCATGGTGTTTAGGGGAGGTCTGTGCTGGCACCCCCAGACAGGTGTGGCAGGGAGCAGGGGGGGTCTGGCAGATGCTGCTCTATCCTGGAGCGTTGGGATCTGCAGCTGGAATAACTGGCTGGGTGGTGGAGCAGTGCCAGCCCCTCCTGCTGCTCTGGGGGGGTTTACAAGCCCCGGGAGGAAGCACTGGTTAGAGTCTGGGATTTGAGAGCATCGTTAGCAGCCAGGCCAGCGGTGTTGTGTAAGGGATGGGAGGGGCTGGGAGCCAGGGCTCCCCTCAGTATTTCCAAAACTCAGAGCGTGGCTGTGTCCAGCGATAAGGGAGCAGGAGGAAGAGCCAGGGGGAAGAAACCCAGCAGGAAAAGCAGCTTAAAATGATTTCTCAAGAAGCACTAGTGCCTTGGAGGGTGGTGTTGGGTGGCAGTGGATGGGGCAGCTTTCTCCTGTGCCCTGCCAGGAGAGCCAGGGATGGTTGTTTGTCTTGGACACAGAAGATTTTCCACTGTTAACAGCTTCCAGTCGGCCCAGAGAAACCTGAAGCAGGGTTAGGCTGGTATTAGGAAGCTCAGATTGCTTCAACATGGGGATGTCCTGGTTTTTTTTGCAGGAAAGAGGCAAATGGGGGTGCAGGGGGAGTTTGCAGGGAAGAGGAGAGACAGGGACACGGTGGGGAATGGATGAGGCACAGCAATCAGGGCACCACCAGGGTCTGGCTGAGCCGAGACTTGTAAATTACAGACAGACAAAATGAAGCTTTAACAAAGCTGTAAATGCAGAAATGAGGTGTCCCAGTGCAGGAGCCTTTGCCAGGGGCTGCACCCCTCATTGCTCCAGGCTGGGTGCTGCTGTGCACCTGCACATGGCTGGGCTCAGCTGGGGGTTTGCTGTCCCCATTCCCGGGGTGTTGGGTGCTGCCAGTGCCACCTGACAGAGCTGCTGTGCTTGTCCTTGCAGTTGGGGACAAGGTGCCAGCAGACATCAGGATCATCGAGATCCGCTCCACCACCCTGCGGGTCGACCAGTCCATCCTCACAGGTGGGTGTGGGCCTGTGGGGCAGCAACAGCTTCCTCCTGCTGCCTTCCTGGAGGCCAGCTTTGGAACTGATGCTGGGATTAGTGCTTTGCTGGGGTGGGAAAGGTGGGAGAGCAAGATTTAGATGATGCTTGGAACTTCCCAGGTCCTCAAAGGCACGGCACAGGTGAGATGAGTCTGGTGCTTGGGTGTCCTTCCTGCAGAGCACAAAGCCTGGGGCTTTCCTGTGGGACTTGTGGGGTTGGACATCCCTGAGAGTGACCACCTGGACCTTAGGGCCACCTTGACCCTGTGACCACCTTGACCATGACCACCTTGAGAGTGACCACCTGACCTTGGGACCACCTTGACCCCTTGTCCACCCTGACCACCTTGAGAGTGACCACCTTGAGTGACCACCCTGAGAGTGATCACCTGGACCTTGTGACCACCTTGACCATGACCACCAAAACCCCAAAGCCCAAAACCCCAAATCCCAAAACCAGAGTCCCCCAAACCCCAAAACCCCCAAATCCCAAACCACCAAACCTCAAAATCCCCAAGCCCAAAAACCCCAAAATCCCCAAGCCCCAAAGAACCTCAAATCCCAAAACCAAAATCCCAAACCCAAAACCCCAAAGCCCGAAAAACCCAAAATACCAAAGCCCAAACCCTGTGGTGGATGTTTGGATGGTTTGGTGGCAAAGTGCTGCTCTGGAGCACTGTGTGATGCAGGCTTGGAGCAGGGATGAGCTGAGGCTGGAGAGGGAACATGGGTGGTCCATCTCTCCCCTCTTGTCTTGGCAGGGGAGTCGGTGTCGGTGATCAAACACGCTGACCCCATCCCTGATCCCCGGGCTGTCAACCAGGACAAGAAGAACATGCTGTTCTCTGTAAGTCCCTTACACCTGACTCCACTTCTCCTGTGGTTTTCCAAAGTGCAGAAGCTGCTGGTGGATGTGGGAGATCTCTGAGCAGAGAAAGGGAGTGAATGCATAAGACCTGAATCCGTAAAAAGAGCCCCAAATCCATAAAAATAAGAACCTGCTTCATTTGGGTTCCATCTGGGCCTTTAAATACCTTGGGCAATCTCAGAGCCCTTTTTCCATCAAGTAGGATGCATTATGGATGGGGAAGAGGTTTGTGGTGAGCCTGGAGCTATTGCAAATTTGGATTTCCTCCTTTCTCATGTTCTTCTCAGGCAGGAGCCAAGTCCTCGAGGGCTTACAGCTCTCAGGAAGGGCTCTCCTGCTCCTTAGGGTGGGTTTATATAAAAACCCAAGATGTCCCATTTTCCCCTTAACCAAAAGGGGATAAAAAACAACCCATTTCCCTTTCACAAAGAGCAACCCATTTCCCTGCTCAAGCCAAGAGGTTTCATGCCCACATATCCACCCTCCTCCCTTCCTCCCCTCCCAGGGCACCAACATTGCAGCTGGGAAGGCCGTAGGCATCGTCATTGCCACGGGGGTGTACACCGAGATCGGGAAGATCCGCAACCAGATGGTGGAGACCGAGCCCGAGAAGACGCCCCTGCAGCAGAAGCTGGATGAGTTCAGCCAGCAGCTCTCCAAAGTGATCTTCCTGGTGTGCATCGCCGTCTGGGTCATCAACATCAGCCACTTCAGCGACCCCGTGCACGGCGGCTCCTGGTTCCGCGGCGCCATCTACTACTTCAAGATTTCGGTGGCGCTGGCGGTGGCCGCCATCCCCGAGGGCCTCCCCGCCGTCATCACCACCTGCCTGGCGCTGGGCACACGCAGGATGGCCAGGAAGAACGCCATCGTCAGGAGCCTGCCCTCCGTGGAGACCCTGGGCTGCACCTCGGTCATCTGCTCTGACAAGACGGGGACGCTGACCACCAACCAGATGTCCGTGTGCAGGGTGAGAGCCCAGGGCAGGGCAGGAGGGGCAGGGGAGAGGCTGGAGAGTGGGGTTAAGCCATTTTCTGGATCAGAGATGGAGAAACTGAGAGGTGTTGACCAGCACCCTCACCACCAACGAGATGTCCGTGCGCAGGGTGAGAGCCCAGGGCAGGGAAGAGGCTGCAGTGTGGGGTTAAGCCATTTTCTGGATCAGAGATGGGATAACTGAGAGGTGTTGAATTTGCAGGCAAATTCAACGTGGGGAGAGATGAGAATCTTGTGTGCTGCTAAAAGTGAGTTTCCTAATTACAGCCAAGCCAAGAGAAGCCCTGATCCCTACTGACCCCTGGGGAACCTCAGGGCTTCCTATAAACCCTCAGGGCTTCCTATAAACCCTCCTCCCTGCTCACCCCCACACTGCTACCACCACACAGCTCTGGTGAGGACACAGAGCCCATCGCCACAGGATGGGGTGCTCTTAAGTGTGGGAAATGGATTTGTAGAGAGTTTTCAGGGCCTGATAGAAGTCCCACACAGTGTGCATCTGTGTGCAAACCTTGAGATTTTAAAAACGTTTATTCTGGTTTCAGTCTCATGTGAAGGGTGGGATGCTGCAGATGTTATAATTCACACCATCACAATCTGAATTTAATTATTTCTTAATTACAAAACACTATAAGTGTTTCTTGGCCACATGATGCTGTAAATGCCTTAAAGCCAATCATCTAAAACAATCCCTCGTGGGTCCCACTACAATGCACCTTTCATAGTTTTATTTCTCCAAAATATCTAGTCTTATTTGCAAGGCCATCCTTGAAACTTTCTTCTTGCTCCATTTCTCTCTCAACAATATCTGTCCTATTCCATGGCATTTCTAAGTCAGCATTTCTCATCTCAAGGTTTGCACACAGATGCACACTGTGTGGGACTTTTGTCAGGCCATGGAAACTCTCCACAAATCCATTTCCCACACTTAGGAGCACCCCATCCTGTGGTGATGGGCTCTGTGTCCTCACCAGAGCTGTGTGGTGGTAGCAGTGTGGGGGTGAGCAGGGAGGAGGGTTTATAGGAAGCCCTGAGGGTTTATAGGAAGCCCTGAGGTTCCCCAGGGGTCAGTAGGGATCAGGGCTTCTCTTGGCTTGGCTGTAATTAGGAAACTCACTTTTAGCAGCAGACCATTGTGGAGGTGCTGTGTTCCAGTCTCATTTCAGGGGTCGCTTTCCAGGGAATGTTTCTTCCTGCTGGGATGGGACACTGAGACAGAGCTGATGACCATCAGCCTCCTCTGCTCTCTTGCTCTTTTCCCTCTGTTTTTAACCCAAGCAGTGAGAAATCCTGGACCATGCAAAGTTACAAAGCCTGGACCCATGAAAAGCATTCCTGATGGAGGGAGCCCTGGGGTGGTTTGGTGAAGGGATTGAGGGCTCCTCATCTGCCAGAGAGTTTTGCTCCCACATAACTGGCCGTGCGGAGAGGTGACTTAGTAGGAAAGCCTGGACCATCTGAGTTCTTCTCAGTTTTCCCATTAATCCATGAGTGTCAGGAAAGCTTTTCACATGCCTTTGGCGTGTTGTTTTTATAGGAGAACCTTGGAAAATGTGTTGCTGTGGGAAAAGAAGGAGCTGGCCAACATCCCTCCTCTGTGACACGCAGATAGTGTGGGGGGAAGCTGTGACACTGCTGCAAACCAGCCACAGGCCTTGGCCACTGGTTAGCTCAGCACAAACTGCACATGGATGGAAATGTCTGATATTCCTGCCCTGTGAGTGGTGTAGAGCAAGACAGAGCTGGAACAAAGCAGGGACCAAACTGCCCTTGTCTGATATGAGGAGGGGGTTCCCTCCAGCCCCATTTTCAGAGGCAGTGATGCAGCGAAGCAAGGGCAGGGTGACCCCAGTGCTGAGGGGGTCCAGACCCCAGAGCTCAGAGCTCCTGAGCTCTGCCTACTGCAGGAGGAGAAGGAGGAGTGACCCAAACCACTTCCTACCAGAGGGTCTGCTCTGGGAACTTGGGAGGAAGTGCCACCATCCCTGCAGTGGGGCACAGTCAGGACAGGGACAGTGGGGCAGTGGCACACAAGGATTTTGGCATCAATTGTAGCCTGCAGAATGAACTCAGCAACTTTAAAAAACCAAAAAAAAGCAATTAAAAAGTCAAAGTATCCTCCAGCCCATTTCCCCATAATCCTGTTGCAATATCTGTTTATTTACCTGGCTGGATCCTGGCTCCCAGGGCACAATACTGGAGAAGGGCTGGCCCCAGGACACAGAGCCAGGCTGTTAATGTTTAATTAACAGGGATTCCCGTGCTGACGTGGGCAGGACAGGGCTGCCTGCCTGGCCCTGTGAGTGGCAGGTGGGTAAATATTAAATATTTGTGCTGGGCAGCCCTTGGTGTGTCCAGGACACGCTCCTGTGCCAAACAGCCAGCCCAGCCATGGGCTGAGCAGCCAGAAAACCCTATCAATAACCTGGGGAAATGTATTAATTGAGTGTGATTTCATTAAGCTGCCCATTAACAGGGTGAGTGCAGCTGCTGAGCAGGGCCTGCTCACTGTCTCACTGCTGGCATCAGCTCTGGGAGCTCTGAGGGGACTCTGGAGAGGCTTCAGGTCTGGTTTCAGGAGCTGTGCCATGTCTCTGGGTCCCTCCCTGTGCTGGGGTCTCATGGCCAGGGTGCTGTCTGAGCCAGGACACACCCAGGGGTCAGCAGGGGTGAATCTGTGTCCCCCAAAGCCACCCAAAATGAGGGGCTTGGTGCTGGGGACTTTGTGATCCCGCCCACCCAGGATGGCCAAGACTTTGCTCTGACCTCAGGCCCACCCGAGGTTACAGTGACAAAGCCACAAACCCACTTAGTAAAGCAGAGTAAACCTGTGCTTTGTGTCACTCCACGGTCACCTGGGGCTCTCTGAGACCACCACATCCCCCAGCCCAGGGCAGGGAGGAACCAGGAGCAGCCTCCTCCCAGCCTGTAAATGACCATGGAGCTGCGAGCAGTGGGAGCCTGGCACGAGGAGAAGGGACACAGAAGCATCACAGCTCCCTCTCCTAAAAACACTTCCCTAAAACTTGCAGCAGCCTTTTATGCAGCCTACCTTAATTTTCCAGGAAGGTGGCATTTGAAAATCAGGACTTAAAGTGGAGATGTGGGCTTGGGGGAGGGAAGAAGATGCTGGCACCCCATGTCTGGGAGGAGGTAATTTAGTGATATTTGGGGTGATTAGTGATATTTGGCTGTCTGAGATGGCTGCTGGTGTTTTGGGGAGCAGGAGCAGAAAGGGGTTTATTTTGCACAAAGCTTGTAGCAGAGCCTGGATGTGCAAACTGCCATCCCTGGTGCAGTCCCCAGGGCACTGTGCCTTGGCTCAGCACTGTGGCCTGTCCAAACCTGTCACTAATTACTGAGGGACCTGCCTGGGGCTCCCCAGGGGCTGTGGGTTGGCTGGGGCTGCTTCCAGTGCAGGAGGAGAATGATGCTGATCCTCCTTCTATTGCTCCTGATATTATTTCTATTAGTTTTGTGATGGAAACTTTAGTTCTGCTCTTAACTGCTTAAGACACAGCTATTTCCTCTGGACTGTTTCCACTGCCCACAAACCTGCCCACTTCTCAGCCTGGAAATCTGACAAAACATCGACAGGCTGAGAGAGCTGGGCTGCTCAGCCTGGAGAAGAGCAGGCTCAGGGGAGACCCTGGAGCCCTGTCCAGTGCCTAAAGGGGCTCCAAGAGACTTGGGACAAGGGCCTGGAGCAACAGGACCAGGGGGAATGGCTTTAAGCTGAAGGAGGGGAGATTTAGATTAGATTTGAGGCAGGAATTGTTTCCTGTGAGGGTGGAGAGCCCTGGCACAGATTGTGGCTGCCCCTGGATCTCTGGAAGTGCCCAAGGCCAGGCTGGACAGGGCTTGGAGCAGCCTGGGACAGTGGAAGGTGTCCCTGCCATGGCAGGGGGTGGGATGAGGTGAGCTTTAATGTCCCTTTCACCCCAAACCATTCTGTGATCCTGCAGACACCTCTGCAGTGCCCTGGCTGCCCCCGTGCTTGGCCAGTCACGCAAGCTGAGAGCAGCAGGAAATTTGATATAACCTCTGCTTGCTGTGGGTTATGTAGCACCTTTTTTTTTTTTTTTTTTAAGGCATGGAAAAATAAAGAGCTTGGAATGTTTATTTCCCTTTTCCCTTTTTAATAAGAAAGACACTATTGTGAAAGCAATAATTGTTTTGTAGCCATGGGCATTTGAAAACAAACAGGCTCATATCAGGCAAACCCATCAGGCTGGGGTGGGTGCTTTCAGCTTCTTAATAAATGAGTCTGGTTGGTGTTTCAGGAGTCCATTTCCTGAGGAGGCCGGGAGATTTTGGCTCTCTGGAAGGCTGATGGTGTTGGATGACTCAAAAAAGATGATGGGCGCTTAGCCTTGGAAGGTTCCTTGTGGTGGTGTCTCAGGCTGGGTGCCTCAGCTCAGGTTCTGGGTCTGTCATCTCTGGGGGTTGTTCTCAAAGGAAATAGGATGTGATTTCTTTATTGAGCTTACATCCAACTGCCAGAGGAGCCCAGTGCCACCAGGGGACCTGGGACACCTCTTGTCCAGCACTTTGGCTCATTATTTCCTTCAGAACCTTTCAGGGATGCTGATGGGCCCTGGGAAGGGAGCTGAGGGCGCTGGTGCCTTGTGCAGGCTGCCCTAGAGCAGAGGCTGGGCAGAGCTAAAGAATAAAGCAGGGATTTATTGAAAGGATCTCCTCCATGGATGCACCTTGGGCAGGACAAGAGCCCAGCCAGGGCTGCACCCAAGATGAACCAAAATGGCCCCAAAATGGACAACCGGGCATGGGGTCTGTCCCTGGGATCAGTTCTGCTCCATTTGCTCATTGGAGTTCATTGTCCCGTTCCAGCTTTATCCCATGCAGTCCCATCCTGCTTGTTTTTCTCTCTTTAGTTCACATTGTTTATGTTCTTGGGCTGAGATTTGGATCATTTGTCCTTGGTGCCCAGCTGGAGCAGGAATTGTTTTGTCTCCTTGCTCTGTGCACAGAGCTCACCATCCCTTCGTAGGAAGCTCAAACCCACACACTAAAGCAGCACAGAATATAAAAAATATAAAAGCTAAACCTGAGGCATCAGCACTAGCCCAGGATAGAGGTAGCAGATATCTGCAAATAGCTGGGAAGCCATGGTGAGGTTGTTCTGGGCTCAGAATCACTCACACAGGAGATGTATGCTTTGAACCTGCTCCTTTGATTTACTTAAACCTGTAAAACAGGGAGGTGAGAAAACCCCCTGGGCTGTCCTGGTGCTGACCATGCTGGGTTGTGCTCCCCTGAACATCCTCTATGGCCTGGCCCCAAGCTCATACCTGGGACACCTCCTGTGTGGGGGAGGCTCACACCTGCCAGCGTGGCTGCACTGATGAGGTGTCCTTGTATTATTAACAATAATTAATAATAATAGCAATTAATAATAATAATAACAAGAACCTCTGTTTGTTGCCAGAGGAAAGGTGGAAGGCAGAGGAGTGGGTGGTAACTGGAGCTGTTGCATCTCTGCTGCTGAGTGATGCCTGCTGATTTCTCCAGCATCTGTTGCGTCCCTCTCCTGGGGAACAACACAAATAACCAGAGGAAAATAAATAGAGTAAAAAAAAAACCACAATTATTTTGAGGCAGGTTGGAGTGGAACAGTTTTCCCTGCACCTGCTTTCTGGAGGCACTCAGCAAATTCATGGAGCTGAGGAGAGCAGCACTTCTCTGCATCCAGATTAAATCCTGGCTTCTTCCTGCAGCCAGGGAAAATGCATTTGCCAAACCAGTTTTGTTTGTTTATTTATTTACTTATTTGTTATGTTGTTTTTGGGCTTCAGTGTGGGTCATAAATAACAAGAAGCAGAAATGAGCACCTCTGAGCTCTCTGCTCTTGTTCCCAGGGATGCTGCCCTCGAAGCTGGGCTGTGCTGGGAGGGACAAGGGGGACTGGGAGAGCTTGGGGAGAGGGGAATTTTAATTTTATTTCAGAGTTTGAGGGATTTGTCTCATTATAGCAGCAAAAGAAAAACTGGAAGGATTTTGAAAGGCAAAAATCACTAAAAATAGAGTGTGGGGGACTTGTATGGCTCACTGGGGTTTTGTTACAGAGCTGAGCTGTGATCCCAGTAAGGCACAAGGCTGGTGGCTGAGAGCTGGCTGGGAAGGGGTGGCAGGGGCAGCCACCCCTGCTTGGATCCTGCCCTGCAGAGGCTTTCCAGGGCAGGAGTGGAAACCTTGACCCTTCTGTGCTCCAAGAAAAACGCAGGAACCTTCTTAGGAACAGGCTCAGCATCTCTCATCTCCTAGAGAAAGAAGGAGCTGGAGAAGGTGAACTTGACAAAGGCAGAGAAGGATTTGGGGACAGCCAGGGGTAGTGGCTGACCAGGGATGGGCCTGAGTGTGGTGGTGTTCACAGGGGTCCCAGGATGAGGGAAGAGATGAGATTGTTGACTCCACATTTCAGAAGGCTGATTTATTATTTTATGATATATATTATATTAAAAGAAAATGATGTACTATAAAAGAATAGGAGAATTCATTGAAATTATATATTCTAAAAGAATAGAATATAGAATATATATTAGAATAATATATAGAATATAGAATATATATATATTATGATTTATTGAAATGATATATTAGAATAGAAGAAAGGATTTCATCAGAAGGCTAGCTAAGAATAGAAAGAATGATAACAAAGGCTTGTGACTGACCGAGACAGTCCAGACAGCTGGACTGTGATTGGCCATTAATTAGAAACAAGCACATGAGACCAATCACAGATCCACCTGTTGCATTCCACAGCAGCAGATAATCATTATTTACATTTTGTTCCTGAGGCCTCTCAGCTTCTCAGGAGAAAAAAATCCTAAGGAAAGGATTTTTCATAAAACCTGTCTGTGCCAGCTGAGCCTGGTGCCAGCAGGGCTGTAACAACTGGGACAGTACCAGCTGCTGGCTTTCCAGGCTGGGCACGAGGGCTGTACCCAGAATGTGCTGCCTGATGCTCTGTTTGCCCCTCTCCCCCTGGCAGATGTTCATCATGGAGAAGGTGGAGGGCAGCCAGTGCAGCCTGCACGAGTTCAGCATCACCGGCTCCACCTACGCCCCCGAGGGACAGATGTGAGTGGGGGTCCCCTCCCCTGCCCAGGGACACAGGGGGGCCTGGGCTGGCAGCAGAGCTGGGGGGAGATGGGAGGGAGGGGTTCCTGCCCATGGCTGGGGGAAAGGAGGGGTTTCCATGGTGGTTTGCAGTGCTGTCCATGGGGATTCCCAGTGGGCTTGCAGGTGTTGGGTGGTGGGCTGTGCTCTGCTGTCCATGGGCACCAGGGCAGTGTTTCCCTGTCCCTCACAGCCAGCTCCTGCCCCACTTGGTTTGGGTGCTGCTCACCCTGGCTCTGCCTTCCCACTGCTCAGCAGAGGGTTCCACACCCTTGGCTCTCCCTTGGTTAGCAATCCCAATAAAACAAGGCCACCTGTGAACCAGAGAGGATGACAAATGTGGGAATGGTGATGAACACAGAAATTTCATAGAAATTTCATCACATAGAAATTTCCCCTAAATTTCTCACCAAGTGATACACCTACACTACTCTCCATAATCTATTTCACTTTGCAGCAGAAGATGACTCTCCATGTTTCTGGAGCCTGCACAGTTTGGGTATTGACTGCAGGCTGTTGCCTCTCTCCTGAGCAGGATGCAGGGAGGGCAGCTTGTCCAGGAGCCACCAGCAATGCTCAAGGGCACTTGCAAATGGCTCAAACCCCACGAGGAAAGTGCTCCCTGAGCCCTGTGCCCACAGCAGGGGTGGCTGGCATGCTGGTGTGCCCAGGGCACGATCCTGCTGCTGGCAGGGGGTGTCCCAGGGCAGGCATGGGCAGGGAGTGGAAGCTGGGGGCTTTTCTCTGAAGTGTTATCACACACATGGGGTTCTCTGCTGTTGTATTTGTTTATTCCTGTTCCTCTGGAAGGACATGGTGGCCCCCAGTGTAGCAAGAAGGCAGATGAGAAGCTCAGCTGGTGGTGGGAGCGCTCTGTGCTCCCCTTTGCTTTGCTCAGTGATCCCAGACACATTTGTCAGCAGGGTCCCTTCTGCTCATCCCCGGAGCAGCTGTAACTCATCTCAGCCACAGACTTAATTTCATGAATATTTATAGAGCCAATTTGATCCTTGGCTAGGAACCTCCATTAAAAACTGAGCCAAGTCATAAGCTGGTGTCAATCAGTGCATTTCAATTAAAATTGAGGAGGACCCGGGGGCTGAACTTGTGCCTGCCAACCTCTGAAGCTCAATGTCCCCTGGCCTCTGGGGGCTGCATTCAGGGCCACTCTGTTGGTCTGCAACATTTTTTGTTGCTCCTGAGTTTTGCTTTAGCCCTGGGCCTGTGTGGTGTATGGGGAGGGATGTGTGGGCTTGCTGAGGAGAGAACCCCCCTTCCTCCAGGGCTGGTGGCACTGAAAGGCTTGTTTGCTTTAACCTGGCCTTGGCAGGGGGATATTTCATGCAGGACCCTGGCTTTGCTCACACAGCACCCAGGCAGCAGCCCCTTTGCTGATGTTTTTCCCAGCACATGGGTCTGACCATGCAGGGGCTGCTGACCATGGGGCTGTAGCTCCCATCCCTTCCCAGCAATATCCAGGGGATCCCATGCTGCACAAGCCGTGCTTGCTGTGTCCGCTGTCCCTCCCTGTGAGCCCAGGGCTGGGCAGCCTCTCTGGCTCTCCCCACTCCCAGCCCAGTGTGGCTTTGTCTCCCTCAGCAAACAGATTTTTCAGATTTTCTTGGCTGCTCCGTGTTTTCCGCTCCCGAGCTGTAACAAGGGCTCCAAAATGTTCTTTCCATTGGGAACCAACAGTGGAATAAGCTGATCCTAGTAAATGCCTGACAAATTATTTTTCCAGCCAGCAGATGACCGGCTGGGTTTACACAGCTCTAACCTGCAGTTACCTCTGCTGGAACCAGGGGGATTTTTGATTTCCTTCGAAACCACTGCTGCCATTCCTACCACCAGGAGAGGAGAAGCAGCTGGCTTGCCTGGAGTGTTCAGGGCTGCTCCTTTCCGTAGCAAAGAGCTGCTATTGAGGGAGCAGAGATCACAGTTCAGCACTTGCTTGGAAGCAGCCACAGCAGTGCAGCTGTTCAAGCTCTCTGCTGCTCCTAAATGCTCCCCTGGGTTCCCTCTGGAGTGTGAGGCAGCATCACAGGGAGGAGAAAGGACTTGCTGTTGGTTCCACAGCTCCTCTGGATTCTAAGCAAATGGAAACCCCTGAGGGGCTGGATGTTAACATGAATTTCTTTGCCCCTTTTCTGGTCCATCACCTTCATCATCAGCCTGTGAGCAGCCCCTGCTTGCTCCTTTGAACTCCTCTGCTGCCCCCCTTGTCCTGGGCCACTTCCAGAATTTATTTGCCTCCTATGATATATTATTTGCAATTTAGTGCTGCCCCAGTTAGTAGAGTACAAAATGTGAACCCAAGGATTTATTGCCAGCACTGGTGCTTTAACTGGGCTTTTGCTTCCACTTTTACAAGGGTGATGTGTAGCTTATATATCCCCCTAGGAGGGATGTTTAGGGTGAGCTAACTGTATTGAAGGTGTGAGCTGGTGTGAGGCTATTGGGGTTGTGTGGTGGTTCCAGTTGTGGTTTCCCTGGGTCTTGATTGAAGGCACTTGAGACAGTAGTTCATGTTTGGACTCCAGTGTTTATTATTTCTTATCACTAAAACAGTCTCACTACTGTGAGTGTGGCAGCTTTTCATTAGAAGGCACAAAATGGCCAACAATCTCTTGGTACAAGGTCTTTTAAGGCTAAACTGTCCTATTAGGAACTGACACCTGGATTATTTTCCCTTTTAACCCAATAACTGATCCCAAAGAGCCCCCAATGCAGACTTTTCTGCCCAATTACAAAATGCCACCCAAACCCAAGAAGAAGGAAGAAGAAGGAAGAAGAAACCCAGGATGACACCCTGTGCCCTCCATCTTGCTTCCATCCACAACATGCTAAAAATCCCAAACTCTAAATTTCTCACCAAGCGATACCTCTACACTGCTCTCTATAATCTATTTCACACTTTTGTGGATTCCAGTCTATCTTGAAGTCTGGGAAACTTTCTCCATGAATGAGGGTCAAAGTCAGTGCTCCCCTGGGGGTCAGGGCACCCCAGAACAGACAGAGAAATGTTCCCTGTGTTCTCTGGGTTTCCCCATGGTTGTTTTCTGCCCACAGCCTCAAGGACGAGCAGCCGGTGCAGTGCGGGCAGTACGACGGGCTGGTGGAGCTGGCCACCATCTGTGCCCTCTGCAATGACTCCTCGCTGGACTACAATGAGGTGTGGGGCCACCAGGGCCTGGGTGGGTTGGAGGGGGATGCTCTTGCTGTGCTTCAGAGCCAAGCCAGGAGAGTTTGTCCCTTGGGATCCCCTTCCCTGGGTTCGGCTCATCCCCAGGGGATGCTCTGGTGTTCTGGGTGGCAGCGTCCTCGGGGGCAGCAGCAGCATGTAGAGGATGTGCTCTAAAGATTAAGCTCTTTTTTTTCTGCCCTGTAGTCCAAAAAAGTCTATGAGAAGGTGGGGGAAGCCACTGAAACAGCCCTGACGTGCCTGGTGGAGAAGATGAATGTCTTCAACACAGACCTCAGCAAACTCTCCAAGGTGGAGAGAGCCAACGCCTGCAACTCAGTGAGTGGGGAGAGACCCCTGTGACATCAGCACTGGGGGATGGGAGGGAGAGGAGGGATTGAGGATGGCTGATATTTGAGCAAATAAACACTTGCAATGATCTAAGGGACTGATTTGGCACAAGGATGTGATTTCTGGGCTATCATGGTGAGCTGTTTTTGGAGCAGTGGCCCTGGGGGGCTGATGCCAGGGCCTTGAGGACCAGCCTGCATGGAGCTTTGGAGCAGGTGATTCCTGAGGCTCCAGCTCAGTCCAGTCCCTGCTCAGCAGGAGAGACCCTCTAAATGAGAGCCTGAGCTCTGGCTGCAGATGAGGAAGTTGGGAGTTATCTTTGGGTGCCCAGTTTGCACTGAGCAGTCACCCTCCAGCATGAACCAAACCCTATTCCCCAGAGCCTTGCCTGCCCCAGTGACATTTGCTCCTTGGAAACATCTATTTTTGACATGAAAATGTCTTGTGCTGGCTACTCCCCTACTCCAGTGTCTCCGTATCCTCCTGGGTGAAAACACACTTCATTTTGGGTCTGCATTTCCTCTGCTAGATCTTACAATGTCTTCCCTTGCTCAGAGGGCTTTCTGTTCCAGCATTTTTCCCCAGGATAGATCTGTGCAGGTTGTAATAAATATTCTGACTCCTTTCTGATAAGGAGAGCTTATCAGAAACCTTCCTGGCTCCTGTGGCTGCCTTTCTCCTCCCACCCCAGGGGCTCAGCAGGGTTGTCAGCCAAGGCACAGAGCACCAGTGTCCCTGGCATGTCCTGCTCAGCCCAGTGCTGTTCCTGCAGGTGATCAAGCAGCTGATGAGGAAGGAGTGCACCCTCGAGTTCTCCCGGGACCGCAAGTCCATGTCCGTGTACTGCACCCCCAGCGGGCCTGGCAACAACTCTGCTGGCAGCAAGATGTTTGTCAAGGTAGGGCTGAAGCCACTGTTGGTTTGCCAAGGCAGGGCTGAAGCACCTGCAGGGTCCAGCTGCCCCTCACACACCCAGCAGTGTCGGGATCATTAACTTGTCAGAGTGACCCCAAGAAAAGTTCGAAAGTTTCTTTTCCCAGCCCGGTGCTTGAAGAAGGATTCAGAGCTCTTCATTTCTTGGTCTCAAGGTTGTTTATTGTATCTTATCTATAAAAGATTTTCTCCTGCCCTGCCGAGGTCCATCCAGCAGGACAGTTCCAGGCACTCTGCCTGCCCCCAGGGTAGTGTTATGTCTTTATACTAAAAACTACATGTACAATGTTTACAATTACTTTCCAATACCAATCACCTATGTTAGACAGTGAGCTTCTACTCTAAACCAATCTAAAAGTGCCAACATCACAGCAGAAGATGGAGGCCAAGAAGAAGAAGGAGAAAGGCTGGACACGTCCAGTTCCCTCCATCTTGCCTCCTGAACCCCCATACCAAAAACCCTAAAATCTACTTTTCTACCCTGTGATAACTTCACTATTATTCTACCTAAACTGTTGTGGCTTGCTGGTCTTCATACAAGGTTGGTAATTTGCTCCATGGGTCATAATCAAACCCACAGGTGTTTTGGGCTCTGTGCCAGGGTCCCTGAGACACCTGGCAGGGGTCTGGGCTGCTCAGGACAGCCAGAGGGATGTTCTGGGTCCTGACACAGCAGCATCTGGCCCTGGCTGCACAGGGCAGTGGTGATGCTCTGCAGCTCCTCTCACACTCTGGGGAAGGTGAGGGAAACTGCAGAGCATTTCCTGCAGTGCTGGTGGAAACTCTGAGCTGCCTGGTGGGGTCAGGGAGGAGGTGAGTCTTTGCCATACTGATGAGGGAAGAAAGGGGTGAGATGGTTTAGAGGGAGGGAAAGGTGCTGAGTGTGCTGGTGCTGGGGCAAGGGAGAGCTGCCCTCATGCAGAATTTGGGCACTTGCCTTTATTAAAGGCTTGGACCCTCTGGATGCCAGTAATGCCCAAAGGATGATGTCCAGTTTTCCACTGAAGCCAGAAATAAAATAGTGTTTCATAGGAAATTTTCTTCCCAAGGGAAGAGATGCGGCGGAATTTCTCCCCGCTGACTCTGAGAAGATTTGGATATTGTTGTTCCCACTGGGAGATTATCTGGGTGGGTGAACTCTGCCCTCCAGGCCAGGCTGGGACCCTCTGAAGCCTCCAGATCTGTGGCCCTGGGAGAGCTTTTTAAGAGATGCAACAGAAAGATTGCAAGTTTTATATTAAAGAGTAATGTCAGGGTGCTTTGTAAGGTCAGGAGGGCTGGGGTGAGAGGCTGGGATGCTGAAGGACATGTTTTCCTGAACTGGAAAGGCATCACAAGCATCCGCTGAGTATCCCACATTTTCTCCCTCACAGATTTCCAGCCCTCATCCCCTGCAGGTTGGAGCGGGGGTCTGTGGGGTGGGGTGGGAGTATTTTGGGAGGATATGTAGGTTTTGCAGGAGTCAGCTGGCTCTCCAGCAGATCCTGCTCCTTGTGACCTGGGTGTGATCTCGGTGTGTTCAGTCAGAGGCTGCCATCTAGTGCCCCGAGCCACAGGGCCGGGATGAGTGCTGGAATATGGGGGAGAATTCCTCTGGTTTTGCCCAAATTCGGTGCCTTCCCTCTCTCTGACACTTCCTTTGACCCTCCAGCTTCACCCCATCCCCTGAGCCCTGCTCTCCTCCTCCGCAGGGCGCCCCGGAGAGCGTCATCGAGCGCTGCACCCACGTGCGCGTGGGCACCGCCAAGGTCCCGCTGACGGCCCCGGTGAGGGACAAGATCCTGGGCAGGATCCGGGACTGGGGCATGGGCATGGACACGCTGCGCTGCCTGGCCCTGGCCACGCAGGACGCGCCCGTGCGCAGGGAGAGCATGCAGCTGCACGACTCGGCCGCCTTCGTCCACTACGAGGTACGGCACCCCAGATCTGGCCTTGCTCTCTGTCTTCCTCGTTCCCAAAGTTTCCCCAGCTGTCCCAGCAGGATTTTCCCTCTGGTTTCTCTGTGGCTCATCTCCTCTGCAAACCTCAGGGGATGATCTGAAGGATAACAAGCCTCGTCTCACTGAGCGTGTTTTCCTGTGCAGTGTCTGCTGAGGAGACCATTGGGAGGGATGGGGAGGAGGGGAGCAAAGAGAAAACGTGAGAGGAGGAGCAGAGAGTTGAGAGCATCCCACTGGGTTGGGGCTGTAGAGTGCATCCATGTCCCTATCATAACTGCCCCAGAATTCCATAGGTAGGAATTTATGGTATAAATAGGTAGGAATTTATGATAGAATTTATTTTATTTTTAGGGTTGTGCTTTGTTTTAGGGGGGTTGGCAGTTGCATCTAACCCCTCCCCTTTTTACGGGGTGCTGGGGCTGGTTGTAGTGGCGGTTGCAGGGTGTGGTTGGCTGGTAAGTTTGGGGGTTTCCTTTGTGTCTTTGGTGCTTGTTATGGTTTATTTAGGGGGGATGTTGGTAGTGTTTGTTTATTCAGTGTTGTTGGTGGTGGATCCTTACCCAGAAGCCTGGGCTAACTGGGGTGTTGTTGGTTATGACCTTGGGATAGGGTTGGTTGTGGTGGTGGGGCTTGCTATAGGTGGTGTGTTGGAATTCCATAAATTCCTACCTATTTATACCATAAATTCCAGAAACCTCTTGGAAGTTTCTTCCCAGGGGGAAATCCCTGTGAAGCCCGGGGTGGTTTCACAGCAGGGAGTGAAGTGGATGCATCCCAAGGGGTTAATGTGGGTCTGGATGTGTTCCTCCCTCCCAGAACGACCTGACCTTTGTGGGCTGCGTGGGGATGCTGGACCCTCCCCGCAAAGAGGTCACCTCGTCCATCGAGATGTGCCGCAAGGCCGGCATCCGCGTCATCATGATCACCGGGGACAACAAGGGCACGGCGGTGGCCATCTGCCGCCGGATCGGGATCTTCTCCGAGAGCGAGGACGTGTCTGGCAGGGCCTACACGGGCCGGGAGTTCGATGAGCTGCCGCCCGAGGAGCAGCGCCAGGCGTGCCGCGAGGCACGATGCTTCGCCCGCGTGGAGCCCGCGCACAAGTCCCGCATCGTGGAGTACCTGCAGTCCTTCAACGAGATCACGGCCATGGTGAGCCCTCGGGGACACCCTGCCACCACCCCCTGTCCCCTCCTCCCCACCCTGCTCAATCCTGTTGGAGTAAATACCAACATAGACAGGATGTGCCTGAGCTTCTCTGGCCCTTGGTGCTGGGCCAAATAGCAGCAACTGTGGTGTTTCACCCCACAGACACTTTTGGCTGGCTGGGGGTGTGGGGTTTCACCCACAGACACTTTTTGCTGGGTG
>NW_005054531.1:634987-637528 GCF_000277835.1 Geospiza fortis
TGCTCCTTTGAACCCCGGGGAGAGGGGCAGGGAAGGGGCAGGGAGCCACCAAGCAGGGACAGGGGGGAGGGACAAAGGGACAAAGGACACCTGGATGGCCCAATGCCCCCCAGGGGTAGAGGGCATCCTTTGGATCTGCCAATCACTCGATGCCTTCTGGAATTCCAGGACTGACAGACAGTGCTGGGAGGGGTCAGGGAGGGAAAGGAGAGGTGACTGACACGCCTGGGGAAGGAATCTTCAGGGAGAACCCCGGGGTATCTGAGGCAAACCATGACATCTCACCACAGCACAATCCCTTGCACGCTGACCCCCGGCTGTGTGCAGACAGGTGACGGCGTCAATGACGCTCCAGCGCTGAAGAAGGCAGAGATTGGCATCGCCATGGGGTCGGGCACGGCCGTTGCCAAGTCAGCTGCTGAGATGGTGCTCTCTGATGACAACTTCTCCACCATCGTGTCGGCCGTGGAGGAGGGCAGAGCCATCTACAGCAACATGAAGCAGTTCATCCGCTATCTCATCTCCTCCAATGTCGGGGAGGTCGTTTGGTGAGAGCCTCCCACAGCGGGCACCATGCTGCAGTGGGGGACACATCCCCTGGGACAGGGCACCTGCAGGCAGCAGCATGTAGTGCCCAGACTGGTAATCCCAGCACCATGTCTCATTCCCCAAGGGCAGGGAGATTTGTTTTTTTGGTAGTTTTACAATCCTGCCATCCTGCAGGATCTGTTCTGTCAAATCATTGCCTATTTAGGCCCATGCAAATGCCTGATCTGGGTGCAGGTATTTGTGCTGTTACCCAGGCTGCTGTCACCCAGACACAGCTATCCCTGTCCCTGCCCATCCCTCCCAGTCCTCAGCAACAACAGCACAACCTTGGCATCATCCTTTGCCCTTGCATTTCATCATGGGTGTTTGTGCTGGGAATGGGAAACTTTGTGGCCTGGGGACATCAATAGTTGGGTTACAACTGCAAAGCAAATTTTAATAGCAACAGAAATAAATTTTAGCTGCAACTTTCAGTGCTGGGCTTCAGGTTCCTTATCAGGGGCTGTGGATTTGTCTGCAGGACTTTGGGTGAATATTCAATTTGAGGCTTTGGATCCAGATGCTCTCTCCCCCTTGCATGCCACAGAACCTTGCCTGCCCAGAGCTTGTATAATTTCACATCTCTTTTTTATTTTGCTGCAGTATTTTCCTGACAGCCATCCTGGGCTTGCCCGAGGCCCTCATCCCCGTGCAGCTGCTGTGGGTGAACCTGGTGACCGACGGGCTGCCGGCCACGGCGCTGGGCTTCAACCCCCCGGACCTGGACATCATGGACAAGCAGCCCCGCAACCCCAAGGAGCCCCTCATCAGTGGCTGGCTCTTCTTCCGCTACCTGGCTGTGGGGGGGGGGGGCTGCTGGCTGGGGGGGGGTGCCAGGGTGTCCTGGGCTGGGGTCTATTGGAATAATTACCAATACAGCTGGATGGGGCGTGCCTGAGCTTGTCCAGCCCTCAGTGCTGAACCAAACAGCAGCAACTGTGGTGTTTCACCCCACAGACACTTTGGGCTGGCTGGTGTGTGGTGTTTCACCCCACAGACACTTTTGGCTGGCTGGTGTGTGGTGTTTCACCCCACAGACACTTTTGGCTCTATGGGTGTGTGGTGTTTCACCCCACAGACACTTTTGGCTCTATGGGTGTGTGGTGTTTCACCCCACAGACACTTTGGGCTGGCTGGATGCTGCAGCTGGGCACTGCAGACAAGTCCAGGCCTGCAGGAGCTCTGGTGGTGCTGGGATGGAGCTTCCCCCATAACAGGGGCTGCTCCTCAGGTTTCCCTCTGGCAGAGAAGCTTTAAGGCCATGGTGAAGGAAAGGAGTCGGTTCTGATGGAGGGTTTGGATCCAGAGCTTTATTCTGGCCCACAGGCCTCTGAATGCAGCACCAGCTCCAGAGAGGGGCAGGGAAGGGGCAGGGAGCCACCAAGCAGGGACAGGAGGGGAGGGACAAAGGGACAAAGGACACCTGGATGGCCCAATGCCCCCCAGGGGTAGAGGGCATCCTTTGGATCTGCCAATCACTCGATGCCTTCTGGAATTCCAGGACTGACAGACAGTGCTGGGAGGGGTCAGGGAGAGAAAGGAGAGGTGATTGATACACGTGGCAGGGAATCTTCAGGGGAGGGACCCGAGGTTCTGAGGTAAACCCTGAAATCACAACACAACAGAGGTCCCTGTCTGGTGCTGGGGTAAGGGTGTCTCTCTTGGCCACAGTGTACGTGGGCCTGGCCACAGTGGGCGCAGCCACCTGGTGGTTCCTGTACGACGCCGAGGGACCGCAGGTCTCCTTCCATCAGCTGGTGAGTCAGGAGGGGAACAAGCTGCAGGGGTGGGTGAGGGTGTGCATTCATGTCCTGGGGGCTTTCATCTATCTTTCCTCTGTGTTGGTTGTAGCATTCCCAGATTCCTAGTGGAGAGGACAGTAATTTAAAACAGAAGCGAGTTCTCTCACTCAGGCTGTTTCCAGCCTTGCTTCTGCCAGCCAGCAGCATGGTA
>NW_005054531.1:637538-665011 GCF_000277835.1 Geospiza fortis
TTCAGAGAAGCTGAAAGTAGCTTCTGTGCCTCATCCCATATTGGAAGGGAGACACATTACATTACATTCTCACTTTACATTATTGTAGCTAATGTGAAAACAGCAGGGCAGGTGGAAAGCAGGTGCCATCACATCCCAATGGCATGTGCAATGCAAGATGGATTTCTGATGGAGACATGTGTGTGCTCAAACTCCTTCCTCACCACACCTGAGAGTCTCAAGGCACTGTCCAGCCATACCCCTAGGGCCCAGCCCCAGCAGAATCTGGGTCACTGCAGACCCTTTATTTGTTGCTCTGACCCCTGGGATATTTAACAGCAACCCAGTTCATCACCTGCCCCCCAACCAGTCGACTCTTCCTCCTCTCTCCTGCCTTTCCTGCTGCTCTGCTATGTATTTACCAGCAGTTTCCTGTGCTGACAGAGGAACTTCATGAGGTGCACTGAGGACAACCCCATCTTTGAAGGAATTGACTGTGAGATCTTCGAGTCGCGATACCCAACGACGATGGCTCTGTCTGTGCTGGTGACAATCGAAATGTGCAATGCTCTGAACAGGTGTGCTGCCCACAGGGCTGCTCTCTTTGCTCTGTGCGTGACTGATTTTGTCTCTTTGAGTGTCTCTGGGTGGGCTGAGGGCTTTGCTTTGGCTCAGCAGAGCCTTTCAGAGCATCCTCACAGGGGAGCACTGGGTTTTCCATAGAGGAACTGCTCCAAGGCAGTGTGCTGTGGCTGGGAGCAGTGAAGGAAGGACTGGATCTGCATTCATTAATGATTTAATCATTAACAAATCATTAACGATTTATTATCGGCCCTAGTCCATGCATTGCTGGTTGTATCCACATCCAGTTTGCAGCAAAGCTGGAGATGAAAAGCCTGGAAAAGAAAGGATATAGCATATGGCCTTGCATGTTGGAGGGAAATGAAATTCCCAGCATGGGCAGATGTGGGGAGGTGTCTGGGGCTAACGTTGTGCCCTCCCTTTCACAGCGTCTCTGAGAACCAGTCGCTGCTGCGGATGCCACCCTGGCTCAACATCTGGCTGCTGGGGGCCATCATCATGTCCATGGCTCTGCACTTCCTCATCCTCTATGTCAAGCCCATGCCTGTGAGTGCCCTGTCACCTCCTTCTGCCTTCTATGGACAAGGACATCCCTGAAGCAATCTTTGGGTCGGGAAACTTCTGGGATGGCTGTTCCCCTCAGGGCCAGGTCCCATGGCTGAAAACAGGAGTCATTCTGCCCCATGAGCCATGGAAAACAGGAGTCATTCTGCCCCATGAGCCAGGAGTACAAAGCTCTCCCTATGGGCAATGTAAAGGCTCTAGATAACTCCAGAAGGTGGTTCAGCCCTTTAGGAGTTGTCTCCTTCCTTTGCAAGGTTGGGGATGCTTTGGTTGGTGCCCAAAGGTGCTTAAGATGAAGTTTCTCTACCCAGGAGGTTGCTTTGTCCCTTGTCACCTGCTGAGCACCTGTGACCACATAAACACACAGTCCTGCCTTGTGTCTCACTTTCCCCGTCTCTAGGAGAGGTGAATAACATATTTTTTTACTCGTCCTGGCTAAGACCCACCCTGGATCATGACAGACCTTGAAGAAATCCTCCTGTTTGGGCTGACTGGATCCTCCCTCTTTATACCTCTCCGTGATGACCCTCTCTCAACCTTTGCCCCACAACAATGTGATCCTTAAAACAGCAAAATATCCCACCTGCTTCCCTAGTGACATGTCCAACCCTTTCCACCCTGCAGCTCATCTTCCAGGTGACCCCCCTGAGCTGGCCACAGTGGGTGGTTGTGATGAAGATCTCCCTGCCTGTGATCCTGCTGGATGAAGGACTCAAGTACCTTTCCCGCAACCACCTGGATGGTGAGCATGGTCTGCACCCCCTGGGTTAGGGGGGCTCTGTGGCACTTTGCTTGGGGTTCCTGGGGGTTTTGTGGACCCCTCACTCACCTCCTCTGCTCGTGTGATGTCTGCACCTGCGTGTTCACCCACCTTTGCTGTGCAAAGGGGCTTCTCCTGCTCCCTTCCTTCCTGGTGCCACACCTGGCAGAGCAGTTGGTGATTACATCTGCTGGAAATGCTCCCTTTGGAGCTGGAGCATTAGATAAACCTGCCACAGGTTATTAATTCAGCTCCTCTTGTATCTCCAGGAACTGGATCCCTTTGCTTATGAAGCAAAACAAATCAAACACTGATTTGTAACAGGAACCCTTTCATTTTTCCTCTCAGATTTCCACCCCTCTCTGTCCAGCCTTATTTTGTGTTGGCAACCTCTGTGCTAAGCTCCACTGAGAGCTGAACACCTTATAAACTGGTTTAAAACTGGCTTTAAACTGGCTGCCCTTGGCCAGCCCCTCTCAGGATGCAGCCCTTGGCACAACCAGAGGAGAAGCAGCTCCTGTGACACTGGAGCAGCAGTTCTTCTGTGCTCCTGGGCTCCTTGCTGTAAATCACAGCATGTCTTTGGGCAGCCCTCCAAAGAGATGATATCATCTTTTCTTTCATTTCTTGCAAGAGATGTTGCTGTGGGGGATATCTCAGCACTGAGTTAAACCCACAGGCTTTCCCAGGGCTGCTGAGCAGTGCTGTGCCTGCCACAGGAGTGGCCCCTGTCTAGAAAACAAGATTTATTTATTCACTTTTTGGGGTGAGCTTGCCCTGACAGTGATAGCAGGAAGAAGAAGGGCAGGAAGGGCACTGTCCTTGCTCAGGGAAGCTCTGGGGGCAGATGAACAATCTGAGTGTGAGGACTGGATTTCCTTCCACACCATCACCTTGACCAAACCATCTTTTCACCCCTCAGGCAACCTGTGTCATAGCAAACCCCTCTTTTTCCCTTCACCCTGTAATAACAACCCAGAAAATCTGTGCAAAGCCACTCTTGCCTTTCCAGGCTGAAGGCAGGTCTGGCCAGCCCTGTCAAGGAGGGCTTTGGGGCATTGTCACAGCTGTGTTTGGTTTCTCATGGAGCAGAGCTTTGCAAGTACCTGGAAGTATGGGATGGGGAAGTATTGCAGGCAGAAATGGTCACAAACAGATCTCCCTCCCCATCAGTGTGTCCTGGTGTGCAGGTGGTGCTCATGTCAGCCTTTCTTCCTGGGTTGAGCTGATGCAGAAACTCAGCAATTGCTCAGAGAAACAGAAGTGCAGAGCTTCTGTGTTTACAAACCAAACAGAAATTGTTTCTAGCCTGTTTTTATTGAATTATTTCATCTCTCATCAGACACCCAGGTCTGTTTTATCCCACAGTTATGAGCCTGTAGCAACAATTCCACAGCGTGGCACCAGGCTGGGGTGGAGGAGAGCTGGTTAATGTTGCATCCTATGCATGCCCTTGGTCTTCACAATCTGTAGTCTGAGGCTGAGTCTGTCTTTCTCCCACACTTTGTATTTCTCTATAAAATCTCAGCACTGCTGGAGGAAGTGATTTTCTTTGGCTCTGCCTGCACAGCTCCAAGCACAGTGAGGTTTCTGGTAGGCACACGATCCTCTCAAGTGCCAGCACAGCAGCACAGCAGCTCAGTTTTCTCCTCCCATGGCACACTCCCAACGTTTCAGGTGCTCTGAGCTTCCCTCATCCCCACAGTCACAATGCTGCTGATGCTCATGGGTTGCTCTGTCTCGTGGATCCAGGGTTTCCCATGCAGCTCTTCATCACGGCTGTGTGGCAAAATCACCACGCTTCAATCATCACACTTGAAAGAAGCAATTGAAACTCTTCATCTTCCTGATTCCTCCGGCCTTTGAAAAGCAAAGGAAAATCCTCCAAAAGCCACTTTTATGTGTGGTCTTGTGATTTATTTGTTTTTTGCCAGGCATTCTCAGGACAGTAAGACCCAAGTGGAGCGGGGAGCACCAGTTGAAAACCTGCAAGACTCCAGAGCAAGGGTTGGCTTCCTTACCTGTCTCATCCCTGAGTGCTGTACCCCTGTGCTTCCTTCAGAGTCTTGATTCTGTGTGGTGGGGACCTGCTTGGAGTGTGTCTGGGTGAACATGGCTTAGATACAGAACAGAGATACAATAATAGTACCAAGAGACTCTACCCAGACAGGATCTCCTTTCCCACAGTGATCTCTGTGTTTTGCTTCAAAATAAGGCCTAGCAAGCCTGTGAAGTAGCTGTTTGATGGCAGTTTTGGCCAGGAGCCAGGCTAGCCCTTGGTCTCTGCAAGATAGGGCTTGGGAATGGTCTCCAGCATGGGACCTTCCAAGGGATGGCCAAGGGTGTTCAGCTGAAGAATGCAAATGTATAGCTGCAAGTTCTGCTGATTCAGGAATTGCATGGAAAAGTTTCTCCTTTGATGAGATTTAGAGAGGTTGTGTTTCCATTACTCTGGGTTTTCCTTGTCCTTGAAGTGGCAGAAAGCTGAGACTCTTCAGTTCTCACTGTGGTCTCAGTGCTTTACATTCCTCTCCCCATGACTCTGCTCACATCCAGCCTTTCATCTCACATCCCTTGCATATCTGGCTGCCTTCATTCCTCTCTGGCCCCGCTGAGGTTTCTGCTGCCTCAGTTTTGGGAGGTGATGTGAATGTGAGAGTGAGAGAATGTGCTGAGGTTGGCTTTGTGTGAGCTGCAGATGTGCTGGTCAGGAGCATGGCGATGTTCTCAGGGGTCTGTCACACACTGACAGGCCCACAAGGGCTCACCACCCTCAGGGATCTCTTGCTGTAGTATCTTTAATATTTTCCATGCTCTATGCATTCAAGTGTTTGTTCTCTCAGAATCCTGTGGCGTGCAGGAGGAAGGTTTCCAGGCATCTGTGCCAAGGCCTTGCAGAAGTCTCTTTGTCTCTTTTCTAAGTGGTTCTCAAGAAGTACCAGACATAGGGAGGACACTGAGATAACCCCAGTGCTCAGGTTCCTCTGTGCACCACCAGCCCACTGCTGAGGCCACCCTACTCCCCTCCTGCACTTTCCCTGCACCTCCTCCTGTTCACCATCTCAAGGCAAACCCCTCACAGGTGTTGGAGTTCTGCTGTCATTGTTCTCACCATGTTCAGCAGCAGACCCTGTCTGGGTGCTGAGCATCACCATTTCTCACCTGTGCTGTGGTAAAAGCAGGGGCAAAATCACAAAGCAGGTGTTTTCTGCAACACAGCTACATGTCTGTTCTGACAGCAGCAGGGCCACTGAAAATCAGGGGTTTGGATGCACAGGAATTGACTTGGTGTCTTTGGTGTCAGATTAGCATTTGGGCAGCTTTGTGCCCAGTGAGGACAGCAGCCCCCAGGGTCATTTTGCAGGAGGTGCAAGATGGTGGCAACCCCACCCTGTTCCTGTCCCCTCTCCCGTGGCAGCACAGTGCCCTGCAGTCTCCTGCCACTGCAGCTGATGTGCAGGTGAGGTTGCTCCCTGGGGTGAACATCACCACTGAGGGAGCTTTGGGCACTTCTCTGCAAAGCTGGCATCAGATTTAGGCTCAGCATCCTCCCAGAGGAGAGTGGCTGGCAGAGGTGGCAGTGCAGTGACAAGTGCATCACACTCCCTGCCAGGGGCAGACACAGCTCTGCATCTGAGACAGCCCAAGATTTGCAGGGACCAAAATCTCCATATCCCAACACAAAAACCTCCAGCATATAGCAAAAAGGAGCTGTTCACCCTCATTTTCCCCCATGCACCTGCACCTGGGTCCGAGGGAAGCTCCTGAAAGTGCCCCAGGAGCACAGGAGCTGCTGCAGCTGCCCGTGTTCCTGCAGAGGAGGCAGCCATCCCTCTCCCTGGCACGGCAGGGCTGGTGGGGTCTGGGGTCTCAGCTGAAGCTCAGGGTGCCCTGCTGTGATGGGGAGATGTGCAGTTTTCAGAGCTACAAGGGCTGCAACTTTTCCCTTGGTGAAGGAGGGATCTGGGCTGGCAGTGGGAGCCTGCATCCCTCCAGCAGCACCTTTAACAGGAGTCTGCTGAGGAAAGTCAAAAGCAGCAACGAAAAACCTCCCCAAAAGCCTCAGCTGTCTGTGGGGAGCAGAGCTTAGAGGAGCTGAGCTCTGTTCAGTTGCTGGTTTGCAATGCTGGAGGGCTGTGACACCCCTGGTGTGAGGCAGCATGCAGAGGGACTGTGACCATCCCACCATCCCTGCAAACAGGTCCTGCATCCCCCGCTCCTGTCATCTGTGTGAGGGAAGGACACACGGACACTGGCATGCAGGGACCTGCATATGGGGGAGCTGGACTCTTGGCTGGTAGAAACACCTGATTCACTCCATGCCAGGATTGTGTCACTTTAGAGACCTGGGAGCAGCATTTTGAAGAGCATCCACTGTGGTTAAACTTTGCAGCCCTGTCCCCTTCCTGTCCCTGCCACAGGCCATGGCATCCTCCTGTTTGCACAGCCATGGGGTGATGTGTTTAGGGGAAGTGCCATGGTTGGCAAATTACCACTGGTGTGTCACCCAGTGGGGACTGTTCGGCTGCTGGAGGGGAGGGAAGAGAGGCTGCTGCAGTGGGGAGCAGATTAATTTTGATTATTGCAATGATATGTAATACAGTGCAGTTGCCAGCATCCCTACCTTACACCAAAACCTGCAGTGTCATCCAGAGGGATGCTGCCATCACAGCAAACCATTTAATCCCAGCACACAAGGGCTGGGCTCTGCAGCCAGCACTGGAAAAAAAATTTGGCAGAAGTTGCAAAAAAGCCTTTTCCCTCTGCCTTGCCTGTTATTTATTAATTCCCCTGAAAGCTGTCGGCACCAGGGCTGGCAGCAGGCACGGAGCCCCACGGGTAACCCCGGGCAGGACCCTTATTTATCAAGAGCACAGGAACAGCAGTCCCCAGTGAGATGTATTTTGTGATGTATGCAGTGATGAAAGAGAGAGAAATACAGTCAAAAGATTCATGATAAGGGATTTTTCTAACTCTCTGTAGCAAGTGCTGCTTCTGGGTGGGTTTTTTTTTAAGGAAAAAGATGTGTTCTGGGTAAACTGAGCTACCCCAGGCTGGAGGGCAGCTGCTGCCTCAGGGATCAGGGACACTCCTGTCAACTGCTTGAAAATTTGGGATCTAGTTGCTGTAAGTCAAATTCTGCAAGGATTTAGAGGCCGCTCACATGGAGTTCAAGCTGGATACCATCACTTTCCTACAGGCCACGTGTTGCCTGTTACCTTCCCTGTCCAACCCTGTCCATCTGGAGGGAGGGAGAAGGTGGGAGGGCAGCCCTGGGGCAGTGGCTGTGATGAGTGGGTTGGTCCTTGCTCATTGTTTTGAAGGGATTTTTGGGTGTAGGTACATGGGCAGTGGTGTGAGCCCATGGAGCAGTGTCCATGTCTCTGGCTGCAGCAGGGCTGGGGTTCTGGGGTGGGTGTGAGGATGCAGTGAGCTTCTCCTCTCTGAGCCACTGCTTTTCCCTGCATAATGCCTCACTGGGAGCAGTAAGGAGGGATCCTGCCTGCTCACCTTCCACATGGCTCCACCTCAGGTTGGATATTAGGAAAAAATTTTTCATGTAAAGAGTGATAAAGTTTGGAATGGTCTGCCCAGGGAGGTGGTGGAGTCACCATCTCTGGGTGTGTTTAACAAAGCCTGGATGTGGCACTGGGTGCCAGGGTTTAGTTGAGGTGCTGGGGCTGGGTTGGACTTGATGATCTTGAAGGTCTCTTCCAACCCAGTCATTCGTTGAATTCTGTGAACTCATCCCTTTTCCCAACTCTTGCAGAGACCTTCTTCACCCAGGGACCAGCATCCTCCTCCTCCTCACACAGCCTGAGCTGCCACAGCTGCAGTCAGGCCAGCTCTGTGTAGACAGGATCCCAGGTTCCTGCTGGGATCAACCCAGGAGCAACCACTCTTGGTAACAAAACCGTGGAGCTGGTTTGCTTTTGTACCCTCACCCATACTTTCATTTCTCTCTTTTGCCCTTCCTTTCAGGAGAAGAGGACAAGAAATGAACGACCTGAGGGCGACTCTGAACTAGAGGATCCCTAACTTGTCACTGGGACTGAAGTCTTGCATGCGTGACCATCGCTAAAGCCAGCAGGACATGCATGTGTCCGACTCTCAGACAAATGCGGGTGAATTGTCGAAAAGAAAAAAATCCTGATTTTTGTTTTGTTCTGTAGCTTTTTTTTTCCTGTACATATGAGTGCAATTACTGGACAGCTGGCCTAGAGTTTGGGGATGGAGCTGTGTGGATCTGAGTCTTTGTAATGTGGTTGCTTGGGATTTGTTTTTGCCAAATTTGAGACCCTCTTTGCAATTTTCACCCTGACTGAGTGAGCACAGGCAAGGTGGCCTTCATGAGAGGTTAAGGCAGGAAGTTGGGATTTGAGGCCACATCCCCCAGTGGGATGGGATGCACAAGGCAGCTTCAGGGGCTGGGAAGGGCTTGGCAGTGAGTGAGGACAGGGAGAGAGGAGAGGGAGCTCTGTTGTTGAGCCTTGATGATGTCCATTGTGTTGCTGCAGCTGTGCTCTGCTCCAGTGGCTGCAGCAGCTGAGCTCCAGAGGGGTGTCCAGCACTGGTGTGAATCTCATGGAGGTGTGTTTACACCTCGAGGTCAGAGTGGTGGAAGGCGAAGTTCTCCCTGTTTATCATGCTGTCCTGTTTGATCCCTGCATTATGGAAAGCCCAACACCTTCTCAGGCTCATCCAGCACCAAGCACGATGAAGTCCTGTCTGTTCTCCATCTGGCATCTTGCTGGATCCCATCTGCACTATATAAGGCAGTCCTTCTCCTTGGAGGAACAGCCATGTAAAGAAAAGCAAGGGGATGCCCACCTTGCATTCCTCATGTCCACCACTCCTTCCTGGTCACACTTTCTTTCCTCAGTGAATTTTTAACTATTTCCCCAGCAGTAGTACAGCTTAAGTGTTTAGGAGCACATCCATGACTTGATGTGCTCTGCTTTGGAGACCATCACTGACTTGCACAGGGTATCCCTGCCGAGGGATCACGATGGCAATGAATGTATGCTTGTACATAACGTGGTCTTTCTCCATGAGTGGTGTTTGTTGTGGCATCCCTTTTTGTAAGGCAACGACTTTATCTTGCCCTCTGGGGATTTTCTCCACAGCAGGAGTCAGACAGTCTTCAGTGAGGATTTGGTGATCAGGAGTGGATTTTGGGTTCCATTAAATTTATCTTTCTCCATTGAGCTGTGTCAGTTGAGAAGCTGATAGTGGGTGGTCTCTTCTCCAGCTCTCCAAATCCTCCCTCCTGTTTTCCTCACCATCCCCTAGGATCCATCCTGATGATATTCAGTTAGCCAGAGCCTGTATCTTTCCTTTCTCTTACATTCCAGCAACAGCACTAGAGCCAGGGTCTGGGATGGCATTTGCTCCTCTGCTGTTGGGTTTCCTCTTCTACTTTTTGCCTCTTCAAAGCTTCCAGTGTTTTTCTGTATCATCTGGGCAAGTCCATCTCTCCTTCCATACAGTAGGTGCCAAATATCATCCCTCCTTTCTTTTCTCCATCACCAGCATTGAAGATGAGCAGAGCCCCCAGACCAATGGGAATGTACAGAATTGTTATACTACTGAGCTGATTTATTGTACAGAAAACCTTGCATGAAATGTTGTTACTGTATTTAATATATAATGTATTCAAGAAATTTTAATATGGAGCTCTTTACAAAGATCTTTATAGATACTCTGTCGTTAGAAAATTGTTGCTGATTTTTTAAAATCTTATTATACTTTGTCTTGAAGAAGTTTTATTTTTCAAATGTGTTCTGTCAAAATGATTTAATCAGTTGATCCCATGGGATAACCAATTCCTCTTCAAAGATTTTCACCATGGATGAGACCCACCCTGGTGTAGAGGACCAGGACATGACCCAGGTACTGTATAAGCCAAAATAAGGCTTCAGTAAGACTAATGCTGTAGACTTGTGATTTGCCTTTCCTCAAAAGGGTGGATTTCACCTTATTTTAGTACAGGTCACAGAAAGACATCCAAGATGATTGAGTCCATCTCCATTGTTCTGTGCAGAAAAACAGCCATTGGGAATTTACTCCAGTTCCAGTCAGTGTCATCAGAGGAGGCAGCTTCTCTGTTTCTCTGAGGTTAACATCCAGTTTGGGAGAAGCTGGACTGGATTCAGAGGCTGGGCTGGATTCAGAGCATCCCAGCCCTGTTTGGAGGGTCCAGCAGGGCCTGCAGTGCCCAGTGGCATCTCCCTGGTCCCTTGTGCCTACAGGAACCTGCTTGGTCCATCCACCACCTGAGTTACACTGCTTTCCCTGGACCTAATGTCTGGTGGAGGGTTATGAATTTAACCCAGATGTGTGTGGTGTGGAGAAGTTTCTTGTGTGAAAGCCCAGGCAGTGTCAGTCTGTTCATGCAACCGTTGGGTCACTGTTGTGAGTTATCAAAGCCTGAGCCATCATGGGCAAGAAACCAGAGCTGTGGCCCAGCTTGTTCTTCCCAGCAGCAGCAAATTGTGTTTTATTTCTATTGTGAGCCTTCAGATCTATCTAGAAAATGCCCAGGTAATCTGCATTAGAGCTGCCTGGAGCAGGTGGCTCCCTTGCTAGGAAGGGACCATTTTGACACATCTCCATTTCCCCTTCTGAATGGTTGACCCCATCTCTTGTCTCTCCCCACATCCTTTAATTATTTGGAGTACAAGTTTCACTCCAGACTTTTGATTACAGAGGCTCATACTTCAAACACCTTAATGAAGTAGAAAAATATCCGTAGATGTAACTATTTTTTCCTTTATTCTTCAGTGAAAGGTCAGGATAGATCACAGAGTAGTTATTTATTGCATGTGTGCCAGCAGCAGCATGCTGGGAGCTTTTACAGGCTGGAACATGTTCTTATGTAAACTTGGAGGTCCCAGAGCCAAGACCATCACTTTGGAATAGTCTCTTTTGTCTTACCAAGGCATCTGACTGTGCAATACAAGGGAGATGGACACTGGGTGGCTGTTCTGCCCTAAAGCTTTTTTTAAAAAGCAGCTTAGGGGAAAACCTCTGGGATCCTTGCTTTTCTTGGCAGCAGAGGTTAGAAATTATTTCCTTTTTAGTTTTATTTTGATGGTGCTGCCTGGCATATTCTAAGTCTATAAATAAAACTCAGGTCTTTCCAGCAAGACCTTTAGCATTGGTGGGCTGCTGTGACAGATCCTCCACAAGATGCAGGGCAGAGGAGGTGCTGGGTGGCAGCATGGGATTGTGGTTATCCATGAGCACTTTATACTCCTTCCTCAGGGGCCAAGCACCGTGCTGGGGTACAGCCAAGGTGGGAGGGAAAGGTCCTGTGTTCCTGGGCTGAGCACCAGGGG
Source organism: Geospiza fortis (assembly GCF_000277835.1). Lineage (NCBI taxonomy): Eukaryota > Metazoa > Chordata > Aves > Passeriformes > Thraupidae > Geospiza > Geospiza fortis. Next base: position 648,765 of record NW_005054531.1, read on the forward strand.
GATCAGCTGTGGTGGAAAGTCTTCTGTACTGTTTTGGGATATTGTGTCACTGCTGGATGAGCTCTTCCCCCTGTGGTGTGTGATCCCATGGGGATCCCACGTTGGAAAAGGAAAAAAGAGCAAAGTGCTGCATCCTGTATTTTATTTGTGTCGTGTGGCCCAGGTCTGGATGAGGTTTGTGTTGGTGTGTTTGGGGTTTTGGCACTGTGAGCATCCTGTGTGTGTGTTTCTGGTGATGCTCTGCTCAGCCAAGGCTGGATGGCACCCCCAGGCACTGGGGGGGCAGCAGGAGGGACAGGCTCTATGGAGGGGCTGGGGGACCTTTTTCCTGTAGGAGCATCAGATCTGGGGTTGAGTTGGAGTTTCTGCTCATGGAGATGGCAGAAGTAGAGCAAGAGGAAAACTCAGCATTAATTTTTGGTCCTTCTTTTGTACATCAGGTTGATAATACTGCTTCCCAGTCAGGGTCCTGCTGCACCAAAACTCATCAAATAATGATTGAGCTGTGCTGTTCATGAGGTTCAGTGACCTTGGCATTACATCACTCCTGAAACTCAAACACACCCAAGTCCCCACTACCAGCTCCTGAGACTTACTGTGATTTTTGGACCATACCTGGCATGGCCATCACTTTGTATAAATGATGCCAGAGATTCAGTCCCATCTGGGCTCTTTTTCCTCCCACTTCTGCAGTGGCATTTTCTGTCAGGTGAGACAGCCTGGGAGTACTGAGCAAGGAGAAGGCTTTACCCCATGCAGATCTTGTGTGGCACAGTTGGGGTTAGGATTTACAGGGCTGCAGTGAGGAGACACAGGGTAAATTGTGCTCCCTGGACCTGTTCTTGTGGTGCCATTCAGCTTTTGGTGTGAGTAGGGCATTAAATGAGCCAAAATCTGTGTGTGACTGGAGTGATGGGCATTTGGGACCAAGAGGAGGGCAACCACTGAACTGCCAGCAGGTGCCCTCAGTGGCTTCAGTCTGGGAATATGCTGATTTTTTTTAATATGAGATGCCTGAACAGCCAAATGTAGAAATCTCTGAGATTGTGCTTCATAGTAAAAGGTAAATTGTTATATCTTGGGGGGTGGGAGGGTGTTATCTGAGGGACAGAACTGAAAGAAATGAGGTTTCCTATTTTATTATATGAGAGATATTTTTCCACTAAATTACTGCTTCCTAAACCATGTCCTTTGTCTGACTGTAAATAGCCAGGTGTGCCGAGAAGACGTGGGAAGGCTCCTTGTGGTCACATCCATACAATCCACTCTGTTCACACAATATCGGGCTGATTTGTTTTATACTTAGAAAATTACAGAAATAAAAGCAATTTTGCTGGATGACTGGGGGGTTTTGTGTCTATTTAGTTGTTGTTGTTTTACCTTTTGGGGTTTTCTTTTGCTTTTCTTGTCGTGTTTGTGGCTGATTTGGGGATATTTGGGAGCCCATGGAGCCATAGGGGAGTGCCTGAGGGCATTCTTCAGCCGTAAAAGGAGTTGTGCTCACCAGATCAGGATTTCTTGTGGGTTTTCAGAGGAGCCAAACTAGAAATGGAGCTGAGCTTGTGCCTGGCATGGGATGACAAAGGCAAAATGAGCGGAGTGGCATAATACGACTGTTGGGAATTTTTAAATTCACTCTTGGGGCACGAGAATACAAATAACAGTGCTAATTTTGACTGTATCCAGAATAGTCATCACCTTCTCTCCCCCAGCTGGGCGGGGGGAGGTTTAAATAAGCCCTGCAATAAACTCTACAATAAATAATTGTGAAATAAATAATAATTAAATAGCTTGGCCTCCTCTGGGAGGATGGCACAGGGCTTGGGGCCATGCGTTTCCATCTCGGCATCACCCAGAGCTCTGCCCATGGTGATGTTTGAAGCAGAAAATCCTGATCCAGCTGCAGGTCCTGTTTTGGAGCAAATCTGTGTTCATGGCAACATCTACCCTTGGTGCTTTTTCACTGGGATGTGGCCCCAGTGTGTTCCTTCCCAATGTGTGAGCAGGACAAAGGAGGTGCACAAGGGAAGCCAAAAGCTTTGTAGCCCACAGGGGGTTACAAAGAGGGACATGGGATACTCTGGCACATGTTTTTGGGAAAGGGCCATTGCTTGGCCTCCCTTTGCTGGTGCAGACTGATGTCAGAGCAAGAGGAGCACCACTGCCATGGCTGGAGGTGACCCTCAAGCCAGTCCCCCATACCAGAAATGCTGTGTCAGGACACAGTGGTGAAGGCAAAACCACCCCAAATTCCCCACCTGATGTTGTGTCAGTCCCTGGACCCCTGGGTACCATCACTTGGGGCTATGCTTGTTTTTTGAAGGCATGATTCAGAAAACAGGTGTCACCCTACCAAAAAAACCCCAAGGGTCCCTGTATCCCATGGCACAGGTCCAGCCCCCACACTGGATGTGCAGCCACATTTCTGGAGGCCACAATGGCCACTGACACCTTTTGGTACCCTCAGCACCTCGGGTTCATGGTGGCTTTGGCATCAGCTAAACTGAAGTATTTCCAGGGAGACATGTTGTCACAGCAACTGGGGATGGAAATGCCACTTCTGAGGGGTGAGCACCACCAAAAACATCTTGTGCCAGGGCGTTGCAGCACGGGACAAGTACAGAGCCCAGCCAACCCTGCTGGGAAGGAGCGAAGAGAGGTCAAGGACAAGTTAAAATTGGAAAGAAAACTGAACATGCTGTTTTGTAGGACCTTGCTTGCTCTCATCTGCCAATTTTTTTCCACCCTCCCCTTCCCATTGCCAGTGGTGCAGTGTAGGCACCTCCTGCAACTGGTGAGGGTAAGGGGGCTGTGGCAGCCAAAATTACTGGGAAAAGCCACCAGCTCTCAGGGGCTCTTCTTGGCAACCTCAACCACAGCAGGTCCCCTCTGCACCCACCCTCATATTTTAAACCTTGCCTCCATGTTACTCCTCCCCATGCACGGATCTGCAGCGTGCCACACATTTTTGTGCTGAAATTCAGAGTTCCGTGCTAGACGCTGCCAAGCATGAGTCTGGGTTGTATAATGAGCTTCATCTATTATTTTTCTATTTTCTTTTCCCCCTATCAATGTCTGAGAGCCTCGAAATACCTGGTGGCTTTTATGCCTTCCACAGTGGTGCTTCCCTGGGTGTGGGTGGGCTTGAGCCCCACGCCGAGGTTTTCAGAATGCTCTTTGTGCTCCAGCAGTTCCTGTCCCAGATCAAAGCAAGGATGCACTTGAATTTCAAAATCTCTACCGTAAAAATACCAGATTTTTCATTTTTCTCTCAGCCCCAAGCACACGCTGAGTGTGTTTCATGGGCAGGGGGAAGGAGTTCCTTTCACAGCACGGATGGACTCCTGTGCTACCCCTGCACAACACTGCCAGGGATACCCTTGCAGGGTCACCTGCCCTCAGTGCCCTTGGCATCTGGCCCAGCTGGAGATGCTGGATGAGGCCAAAGCCTGGCACTGGTGATCAGTCAATGCCAGCTGACCCAGGAGAGTGTTTGGGAAATCTGGCCCTAGGTCTTTGCAATGTCAGACACAAACACAGGGGCTTTAGAGCCTCATTTGCTGTTTCTGCTTTCATTTTCCCCTCCCGTGGGCAGTGGAGCTAGATGGGCTCATTTTCTTTATCTCAGCCTGGTTTTAGATTCATAGAATCACAGGATGGTTTGGGTTGGAAGGGGCCTTAAAGATCATGTCATTCAAACCCCCTCCCATGGTCAGGGACACCTTCCACTAGATCAGGTTGCTCAAGGTCTCATCCAGCCTGGCCTTGAACACTTCCAGCTCTACTCCCTGTGTCCCTGTGTTGTCCCACGTCGTCCTTTGTTTTCACGCTGCTCAGGTCAAGTCCAGTTCAGCACTTTCTGTGCCCTTGGGCAAACCCATCCTCAGTGCCCAGGACCTGCTGCAGATGAACTCAAGCTGCCACTGCTCCTCCAGCAGCACCTGCCCCTCATCACTCCAGGCAGAGCCCCCACAGTGCCTCCTGCCTGCTCTGCTTGGAAGCAGCCAAGAGATACAAAAGCTATTCAGAGGAGATGGCTGTGACTGTATTGGCAGCACCACACCAGTTGGTGTCTGTGAGAACCCAAGACAAAACCATCCCCAAGGTCCCAGCTATGTGTGGGAATTGGTGCAGAGGGTCATGGGACACCCCCAGGCTGCACTTTACACAGCAGGCTGATAAAAAACCTCTTCCTCTTAATTCTATCTTTATTTTTCACTTGGGTGTTAGAGCAATGCATTTATTATCACAGCAAACAGACATCCCAATCTGGCCTCAGCACAGCCCAGTGCCTGCACCACAGCTGGAAGAATCACAGCCCCATGATCTCAGCAGCTCTGCCAGTGACTGCCCTGTCTGGGCCGGTCAGTCAACAACTGAACAGCCCAAGCAGGGTACTGTCCCTCAATAACCACCTGGCAGAGGCAGGGAGGTGTGCTGGCACCATCCTGGCACCATTGCAGGGCCACACAGGTGAGCAATCCCTGTGCAAACTTACTAAATTCCCTGTGATAAAGCAATTTAAGGAGTGGCAATCCCAGGGATAGTGTGGGTGTGGGAGAGGTGTGAGCCCACAAGTGTTTAGGCTGTGTTTTTTTCAAGCATTTGGATGCTGTGGCCAAGTGGGTGCCCATGCTGGGTGCTGGTATCAGCCCAGGAAAAGATTCAGGCTCTGTTGGTGCTCCAGAGTTGGGTTTTCTGCTCTCCACATTACTCCAGACAGGGTCTGGCCCTACTCTCCAGCTGCAACATGGCTCCAAGAGATTATAAAATGGCAGATGCCTATTATCTCCCAATGGAAAGTATTTTAGCTAAATCCATGCTATAGCCATTTTATTGACTCCAAGTACCAGAGAGGAGGTTAGAAGTGACTCTTTTACAAGTCATTTTGCTGTTAAATTTAGCTGTCCTATTTTCATTATCCCCATGGCCTTGGCAAGGGTGAGCAGCCTTCCCTAAAAGGCCTCGTTTCATACAGTAAGTTATTTGCTTCTCTCCTGACAGATATCTAAGCTTATAAGGTTTGTCTGCTCCACTCAATAGCAGTATCAGCCTTCAATCTGTATGATTAACATCAGCATTTCGTATTTGCTTTTGGCTCCTTGTCTGACAGCTTTCCATGTTGCTGAGGACTGGGGCATTGGGATCTCATCACGTCACTTGCAACGTGGGATCATCTGATTTTGATTCCCAGGCTTCATGGTACACCCAAAAGATTCAGATAAATGATTCAGTTGCTTTTCCCCCAGTTTTCCTTATTGCCCAGCAAAGATAATCGATTTTTCCACTTATTTCACAGTTGTCAGGTCTGTAATGTATTGAGTCAAAAGGTAAATGTGACAGTGAGCAGTCAGCAAGTGAGCTTGAGAGGTGGTGATGCTAAAAGAAATATTCCTGAAAGGAAAGATTTATCCCAGCAGGTTAAGATTTTCCCTGCTTTCAAAACTTATTCCTCCTGCAGAGAGGGCCTTTATGTCAGGCTCGGTGGCTGCAGAGAGCCAGTGTTTGAGACCAAGGGAGGCAGCAGATGAACTGAGGGTCATGGAGCCTGTCCCTGCCTGGAGTGCTGAAGCAGCTGAGTGCTGGGATTTCTGGGGAAAACATCCTCTCTTTCCCCCCAAAACACAAACCCAGTGTTCCCTTCCCAGCCCCAGTGCTCCCCAGCACAGAGGGTGTCCTGGAGCTGCCCAGTGGGATGCACTGAGGGCACAGGGTCCCCCATCCACAGCCTCTGTGCTTTCTCCAGCAATGAGCCAACCCCCTTCAAAGCTTTCCATTGCAGCTGTTGGCCCCCCAGATTTCAGTCTGGCACTGTCAAATCCAGTCCCTTTCTCAGTGATATTTGTTTTAAGTGGTGTCTGCACCATCCTGCAGAGCATCGCTTGCAGTGACCCTGGCTCGCCTGGCCCTGCTCACATCCAGGCCATTCAGGAAATGCTGGAAATGCTTCCAAGTGCACCCAGCCCAGCCCAGTGCAAGTGCTGGGAAGGAGCCAAGCCCCAGCTGTCTGGCCTCACCATGGGAGGGGGCCAAGCTGGGTGCCCTTCTGCTCCATGGGTCAGCTCCAAATTGCTGAGCTGGGCTTTCTTGTGCTCCCCCTTCTCTTTCCCAACCCTTTTTTGGGAGCAGAAGAGGACATGGGCTCAGGACACACAGCCTGAGGTGGCTGTTGTGGTAGGAAAGATACCCCAATCCTAATTCCTACAATTTCTCCCGGGACCCCCACAATCTCTTCCATCTCACTGTTGCCCCCAGGAATGTCCTCTCTGTCCCCAGGGAAGGCTCCTGCCAGGCGAGGGAGCATCGCTCACAGGCAGAGGGCTTCGTCCTGGTGGCATGTGGGCTTGGCAACAGGGTGGCCCTGCACCCTCCCACACCCTGTCCCACCCCCAGACCATGTAGGGCACCCGCTGTTCCCAGCCCAGAGCTTATAGGAAGAGGAAGCCTCATCCCTGCGCAGAGGAGGAAACCCAGCAGCCCAGATGTGCTCAGAGCCGCGCCGATAGCATTCTCATTTTGTTTTTTTAATCTGCAAACAGAGGAGCTGCCTGAGGGGCGGCGGGCACGGCCCAACCCAGGGCGCAGTGAAGAGCTGGGAGGCTGTGGCACAGCCCTGGCACAGCCATGGGGCAGAAGTGCATGGACAAGCTGTCCTCGTTCCTCTTTGAGTATGACACCCCTCGGATGGTGCTGGTGAGGAACAAGAAGGTGGGACTGACCTTCAGGCTGATCCAGCTCATCGTCCTGGCGTACATCATCGGGTAAGGCTCCCCAGCACCTGCTTTCCCTGACATTAATGCTCTGCCACTGGGTTAAAAAGCAATGGAGAGAGAAAGGCTTCTGTATCCCCTATATTCCAGTGCAGGGGGGTTATTGCTAATGGCTTCACATCCCCCTGGTTTTGGCTGCTCCTGTGCAGCCCAGTGTCCCTCCATGGCTCTTTTAGATGGCTGCTTAGTCCCCATATCCTCCTCAGAAGCTACTGTATGTCCAGGCTGGAGGCTCATCCCTGCCCAGCCCTGCTCCGCACACCGGGGCCCCGTCCTCTCACTGAAGAGAATCCAGATCCTGCTCCAGCTGCTGGACGGTGGCCTGAGAATCTGTTGTTATTTTTATTTTCATTTATATTAAATAAGAGGCATTTGGGGCCAGTGCAGTGATTTGTGAGACCCAAGCGGCTCAAGACAGGGCCATAAATCTCCCTGTTCACCGCTCTGACGCTGCGGCCGAGACGCAGCTTGGCTCCAAAATTCCTGGTCTTATTTGCTTCTGGGAGGCAGCTCCAAAAGCAAGGGCAACTGCTTAAAAAAGGCAGTGAGTGGAGCAGGCGGGATCAGAATGGGTGAGGATGTGTGTCCTCAGGTGGCCTGGGGCTGCTGGTCCTGCCGAAGTTACTCTGTGCCTGTCCCCTCAGTGTGGGACGATGCTATGGGATGTGATGGTTGGTAAGCCTTGGCTGTGGCCCCATGGCTGCTGTGGGATCAGCCCTAGCAGGAGACCAGCACCCTTTCATGGGTGCCCCAAACCCAAGCAGGATGTTTGAAAGGAAAGTGGGTGTCTGGCCATGAATTGGAAAACCTGGGAATTTTTGGGGTGCAGTGTCTCATGCAAAGGAAAGGCAGTGGCTCCCAGGCCTCAGTGCAAGGGAGTCGCTGTGGGGAGCAGAAGTGCTCATCCCTCCTTTCAGCACAGACTCCTTGGGAAGGGTAAAAACCTTCTCGGGATGAGTGTGAAACCCCCATGTTGGTCCCACCCTGCTCACCAGCACTTTGGCTCCCAAGGGTGATCCTCATGCAAAACTGAAACCAAGGTCTCAAGGATGCTTTCTTGCAAAGAGTTTTGCACTGGTGTTCCTGGGAGCAGCTTTGTTTTTCCTAAGGACTGAGCTTGTGAAGTCCCAGGGCTCTAGTCCCAGATGTGGCTGGGGGCAGCTGCTCCTGTGGATGGGGAACTGGCACAGATAGTTGTGCAGGACAACTAAGGAAATGTGGCTTAAGCAACTTGAAGTGAGACAGGCAACCAGGAGGGAGCAGGAAGAGAACCAGCCAGGGGGTGACAGCCAGTGGCAGAGGAGAGGAATCTGGTGTGAAGTTGCTGGAATTCCCAAGTTTTTCCTGGTTTGTTGGGATGGGGCTCCTCTAGCAAGAGGCTGCCTATGATTGCAGCTGCCCACAGCCCCACCAGCCCCTGCCTTCCCCTCACTGCTGACAGCACTGCCCCCAGTTCCCTTCCCCCAGTTCTCTGCCCACAACACTACCCCCAGTTCGCTTCCCTCACCAAGCCACAATGCCTGAGATTTCCTGTCCTTTGAAAACAAATTTGGCAGCCAAATGTGTATTTATTTACCATTCTCCCAGCTTTTGTCCTCCCTTCATAAGCAGGCACGGGATGCTCATGGAAATGTGTGTCTGCTAGAAGGACATGGGTAGTGCCATCAGTGCACAGAAGTGGGGCCAGCCCCCCTGTGAGACCCTGTGTCACCCCTGGGGAGCAGTTCTTTTTCCTGTGGTGGCTGTGATAAGGTGGTATCACTGCTGCCCAGGAGATGCCGGGTGCTTTCTGGGCTTCGCTTCCTGAATTCTTGCATGCAAGGAGCTGCGGGCTGAGCCACATGATGAGGCCATCAAGGGAAGAGGGCCTGGTGGCTCTGCCACATCAGGGTGTGACACCAGGGGACTTTTACAACCTGGGCAGGACTTGCTGCAGCATTTACAGCCTCCCGGGAAATGGTTGTGTTTGTCATGACCTTGGCTTTGCCGCAGGGGAGGTGGGGTTGTCCAGCCCTGTGCACCCTTAGTCAGCTCTGCCAGAGGGGGATAAGGTCAGCAGCAGAGTCTGTGCTGGAAGCTGATCTAGAGAAACGTTCTGCCCCTGCTGCTGCCCAGTTCACATCCTCCTGCAGCCCTGAGGGCATCGGGGAAGATGCCCACTGTAACCAGTGTAACCCAGTATGGTCTTCTGCCTTGGAGGAAGATGTTGGAGCTGGGTGTCCCTGCTGGGGCGGCAGCAGTGTTGAATATCTGCTCCCATTTCCAGGCTCTGGAGCAGATGCCATCCCTGAGGTCCTCTTGCCCTCAGTCCCGGGATGCTGATGTGGCTACAAGCTAAAAAGCTCCCTCTCTGAGAAGGTCCAAACAGAAAACCTCCAGACAGCACCTGGGATTCCCCATTTTCCCCTCTGCCCATCAGCCAGGTGGCAGAGGTGAGGTTGACACACCAGGCTGGTGTCATGGTCTGTCCCATGGGTATCCTGCTGCCTCTGTCACAGCCAGCGGGACCGATGCCTGCGGCGGTGGGGACAAAATCCAGATCGCTCCTTTTTTAGTGCCGAGAATGCTCCGCGGCGCCGGAGGCACTACCCGAAATGGGTGCTTGCCCATGTTTATAGTCTCCCTGAGTCAGAGTTAATCCAGCGGCAGCTTGTTTATGCTGTAGGTTAAATAGTGTCAGGAGCCTGCCCTAATGGCTGTGTGATGGGCTGGGAAAGGCAGGCAGAGCCCTGTTCTGGCGGCAGAGTGTCCCTAACCCTGCTCCTGCAGCCCTCTTGCACACAGGGCCATTTCTCCACATTCCCTCTGCTGGATGGGAAAACAGTGGTTCTGGATGTGAACTGTGTCCAGACTCAGCTCTGTGTTGGCCTTGGGGGCATTGGGTTTTGGAGAGTTCCTCTGCAGTGAGTCAGATCAGGAGTGTTGGTGTAGGTCATTGAGACCAGCAAGCTGCAAACCTGCCACAGGTTTTAACCCTAAATGACTGATGGCTACTATGCTCCATCTGCCATCACACACCCCCAGCCACAAAACGTGTCCCAGTCCCCAAAACACACACCATCCTGGCATGAAAGTTGGGTCCTACAGCTACCAAATGCCTCAGGCAAAGGGTAGGAAATTTCAGCAACGTGTCCCTCATCCAGCGGGAAGAAACTTGGCAAATGATTCCCCAGGTGAGGCTTGGGAGAAAAAACCCCAGTTCACAGGTCTGTGCTGAGGATTGGGCCAGTGGAGGAGTGCTGGTGGCCATGCTCACCCTGCCACCTTTCCCTGTCCAGGTGGGTGTTCCTCTACGAGAAGGGCTACCAGTCCCAGGACAGCATCGTCAGCTCGGTCTCAGTGAAGTTGAAAGGGCTGACACTGACCAACGAGAGTGTCCTGGGTCCTCACATCTGGGATGTGGTGGATTATGTTTTCCCACCCCAGGTAAGGAGTCAGAGTGGGTGGGTTAGGGATTTGCTTTTGTCCCAGGGGCTGCTTTTCCTCATGTGCTGGGGTGCAGATGGATCCTTGGCACAGGCTTTCCATGGGGCTAACCATGACAGAGTGTTCCTGTGGTGGAAAGGAGGTTGCTCCTGTCACAAACCTCTGCCCAGGTTCTCCCTGGGGAGCATCTGGTATTTGGGACCCACTGTGGCTGAGGGGGCACATTGGAGGCTGCCTCCAAAAGGATCAAGGTTCCTCCAGTGCCTCTGGAGCAGTATTTCAGGCAGCAAGTGGGGTCCTCCAGTGTCCCTGGGGCTGGTGGCACTGCAGGTCCCTACCCAGGGACAGGCTCCTCACAGAAGGGACCCTGTGCTGGCTGTGAGCTTGTTGGCTGTGTCTCCACAGGGGGACAACTCGTTTGTGGTGATGACCAACTTCATTGTCACACCTGGACAGAAACAAGGAACCTGCCCAGAGGTAAACACACCGGCTTCCTTCAGTGGGCTAAGCTTCTGTAATTCAGGGGATTGTGGTGGAAAGGCTTTTTCTGAAATTGGGAGGTTTAGTAAAAGCCAGGGCCTGGCCCCATATTTAATGTTCCTGACTCCTGTGTGCTATGTGAAGACTTTTATTCTGCTGAAAAACAGGTGGCATTCATTTGAGTTTTCTTCCCTTTGAGTTGATCAAGCAGAGCAGACTTGAGGCTTAAATGAAAGTATCTGCCTGGAGTGAATAAACTGCCCCCTTTTTTCCTGCTTTATCTGGACAGCCTTGGTTGGGAAGCAGTGTATGGACAAGCTCTGGCTGCAGTTGAGCAGTGTATCCCTGAAGAAAAATGCTGTCTGGTGAGGCAGGAGGGACAGGGGATTGAAGCTGCAGGGTGGGATGCTAAGAGGTGGCTGCTTTCTCCAAACAGCTGCCAGATGCCGGGCTGTGCACACAGGACAGCGACTGCAGCAAAGGGAAATACAGCCGGCAGGGACAAGGTATGGCACATGGTCCTGGTGTTTCTGGTGAGACAACACAGAGAAAAACTGCCTGGCTGGGGTGTCCCCTGGCTGGGGGACCTGCTTTGAATAGGAAAACCTCTGACATGCTGGTTGAAGGTTCCACATAAGCTGGTCCAGCTCTGCTCTTTTGACAGATACCTGAGCTGCAAACAAAAGGTTAATCAGGACTAAGCCATTTCCCCCAAACTGTTGTTCTCTTATCAGCTCAGCATTTTCTTAGGTGTGTTTTAACAAGAAAAATCCCCAGCTGCTCCCCTGTACAGCACTGTAAGAGAAACCACTGCCCTGAGCTGAGAGGCCACAATTAATTTCCTTATTACTTTAGAAAGGTGCCAAAGCTCTGAGCATTTTGTGTCTTGAATGCCCTTGGCAGAGCCGAAGCCCCATCCGTCCCAGCGTGAGGCTGAGATTTCACAGGATCCAGAGTGTGAGCTGCTGTCTCCCCCACAGGGCTCATGACTGGCAAGTGTGTACGCTTCAACAGCACTGTGAAGACCTGTGAGATCTTTGGCTGGTGCCCTGTTGAAGTTGATTACCATGTTCCCAGGTAAGGAATGATGTTGTTGCCCTCTTTCCCATCCCAGCTGCAGTTGGTGCAGAGCAGACCAAGTTGGAGCTTTATGGGATGTGGCCAGGACAGCCTGTGTTGTGAAAGACCAGGAAGGGAAGGGATGAGACCGCCAGTTTTCTGGGTCTGCTTATCTCAGTTTGGGTGAATTTCCACCAAATGGAGCTTTCTCTAGAACCTGGAGAGCCAAGTGATGGACACATGCCTACACTTGTGTTTTTCAGCCCTGCCCTGCTGTCAGAAGCAGAGAAGTTCACCTTGTTCATCAAGAACAGTATCACCTTCCCCAAGTTCAAGGTGTCCAGGTAAGGAGAGGTTGGGGGGATGGCTCCTGGTCAGTTCCTCCAGCTGTGTCCCTCAGAGGAAACCTTGGATTCAGCTGGATGGGTGTAACTGGATGCTTGGTATAGAGGATTGCCTACCTCATCAGCGATCCCAGGGCTACTCTAGCTGCTGCACTGAACCCCACATCAGCTCATAGGAAAGGAGACATTTCCCTCCCAAGTGTGTCCCACCTCAGCTGGTAGCTGTAGTTACTGGAAAGATTTCTGGAATTAACCTCTCCTCAGTTACTCTCACAAGCTGCAAATCAGTTACTCTGATTTTTCATTTTTCTTCTCTGAAGACAAAATTAAAATACCTCATGGCCAGGATAAGCTTGGTGCCCCAGAGTCCCCCTTAACATCACAGATCCCACCTGTTTCAGCAAAGGGTGGGCTTGGCCCCTTCCTGGCAGTACTGGGGAAATGCTGCTGGCTGAAGGCACACTCCTGAGAGGATTTGTGATGGCACTGACCATATATCTGATTTGGAACAAATTAACAGAGGCTATTTGTGCTCTGGACAGCAGATTCTTCTCTCTAAGCTGATCTTGTCCCCTGTGCTGCAGCCAAGGTTAAATGTCCTGGCAGCCAGCATGCTTGGCAAAGTCCTGGGCTGACCTCACACCTCCCAAGAGCTGGCTGGGAGAGGGGATCCCCCCTGCCCCAGCTGCAAGGACAGGTGGCCCAGGTGAGGACAGGCTGAAGAGGACACAGAGAGGGAGCAGGTCCTGGCAGTGAGGGTGGCCGGGCTGGCTGCTGTGGGGAAACTTCCTGCCTTTGATCACTGCTGAGCATCAGCGATGGGATCAGTTTGAGCAAGGCACAAAGGCACAAGGCTTACACAAAACCATAGGCTTCACAGACAGGATGTTTTTGGGCAAAAAAGCAGAGTGGGATGGAAGGCAAGAAGTTGCCCTTTCCTTTTAACCCTTGCTGTAGGAGATAGCAAACTCCAGCTAAATGTAAAAGGTGTGGGATACACTCACTATCCCTGAGGTGTTCCAGATAAGAATTGCTGGAGCTCAGAACACTGCCTAGCAGAGCCCATGGACAAGTGGCATGTGAATGGGAGAGTGACATGGACTGGGCAAGGGACTTATAGAGGTTTTTCCCCCCCAAATTATTATGTTACTGAGAATTTTTCTCACTCTCTTTTCGTTCATAGGCGCAACTTGGTTGAGAGCGTTACCAAGCAGTACCTGAAGAAATGCACCTATCACAAAGTCACTGATTCCTTGTGTCCTGTGTTTGAACTGGGATACATAGTGAGGGAATCGGGCCAGAATTTTACCTTCCTGGCTGTTAAGGTACTTCAATTTCAAATTATGTTCCCTGCTGTTGATGGGAAAGGGACACTCAAAAGTGCAATCATCCCCAGCTGTTGAGATGATTTTCAGTTTTCTCAAGAATTCTTGAGAAAACAAGTGTCAGAATTATCTCATAAAGATTATGAATCTCCTTGGACATGGCCTAATATTTACATTTTTCTTGGAAACTCTTGAGAAGATTTGACCCACTGGCAGTAAATCCCAGGGTTCAGCTTGTTTTAATTTGAGCAGTGAATAACTAGATCTGTGTGGCCAAATCCCATCTGACTGAGCTTGGAAATCCCAGCTGGATGGTCAAATACTGGTCATTGCACAGTGCTAACTGCAGCCTTTCCCCTGGCTCCAAAATGCAGCTTTGCCTAACACTCCTCAGGCTGGTGTGGGGGAGTATCTGCTATCTCTGCTGCGAAACCTTGTGATAACTTTGCCAGGCATTGAATAAAATCAGAGGCTTCCATATATGAACATTTATTGCATGGATTGGATCAGATGGCCCAGAGAAGCTATGGCTGCCCCATTCCTGGCCAGGTTGGACAGGACCTGGAGAAAACTGGTCTAACCAAAGGTGTCCCTGCCCGTGGCAGGGTTTGGAACAAGATGGTCTTTATGGTCCCTTCCAACCCAAAACATTCTAACATTCTATATATTAAAGGTGCAAAAATACAAGCCTCTAGGGCACAGGTATTTACAGCCTGGAGTGATCTCAGGAGGGAGGAGGGACTCCTGCATTTCCTGAGCAATCTCTTAGGCATGATCAAGACAAGGGAAGGCTGTCCCATGAGGACAGAAGGGATCTGGGGTGAGCATTCTTTCTCAGGATCATGCCTTGGGCACAGGACTCTAATCAGGAACAAGAGAGCATGAATTTATTTGTGTATCCAGCACTCAGGACAGAAACAAAAGCCTTTGCAAGGGGTTATGTACAGGCCATAAAGCCATGGCTACTCAGGAAGGCTGAGGCAGCAGTGAGGTCCGTGCATCTGGAGAGCCAGGACACCTCATGGCATGGAGACAGGGCACCTGTGAGGAGGGAAAGCATTTCTCTGTGTGGGCCAGGCCCAAGGTGGGGCAACCTTGTGACTCCCTCTTGGCTGCAGGGTGGAGTGGTGGGCATCACCATAGATTGGAACTGTGACCTCGACTGGCCCCTGCGGTACTGCAAACCCATTTACCAGTTCCATGGCCTGTACAATGATGACAGCAATGTTTCACCAGGGTTCAACTTCAGGTAAGGAAATACCTGCTGATTCTCCAAGTGTAATTCAGAGGTAACAGCTTCCAGGTTCCCACTCAAGGGATGGTGGAAAGCCAGAGACTGTCCTTCAAAATACTCACTACCTTTGCAGGGCCAGGCAGCAGTACCAGTGCTCTTTTAAATGGCATGATAAAAGTGATAATACAACCCTTGGCTGGAAAATTGCCCCATTTCCTTTCTGTCTCCTCCCCCTTGGAGGCTCTCCTGCTTGGCTGAGCTTTTGGGAAGCCCCTTTAAAGACTGGAGATGGTGTAGGATCATCTCACATGTTCTCATAGTCTGTATCCTCTGCTCTGTGTGACTCTGTCACCAGTGTTCCACTATCTGCTGCACGCAGAACTTGGGGACATCAGATCAAACAGCAGGATCTGGAACTCCATCCTGCAGTCAGGAAAACTGAGGCACAGAGAGGAGAGGTGCCAACAGCCCCGCTCCTTCAGGGGGCTTAAGGAGAAGGTCAGGAGCAGGTCTGTGATAACATATTCCCAGATCTTTGTCCAAGATGCCATGCTGTAGGGCTGCAGGGGCTGTTAGACCCCCTGGCAGACCATTAACACTCCCCATCCAATTGCACAGATATGCCAAATACTACAAAGAAGATGGGATGGAAAAGAGGACACTCTACAAGGTGTTTGGGATCCGGCTCGACATTCTGGTGAATGGCAAGGTAAGGGTGCATCCTCTGGGTCCCTGGGACAGCAGAGCCGTGTCCTTGGAAGGGACCAGCTGTGTAACACAGCACCAGGGTCCTGTGGCATCAGGAACACTAGTGTGAATGCTTTCCTTGGGTGCTGGCCTGCTCACGGGAACCCTTGGGAAATACTGTGGAAGGGAAGAGAGGAAGAAAATATATTTTATAGGTCACATCTTTCAGCTGTGGCTTGATCAGTGGTTTTGTCTAAAAAAAATTGTGATGGGAGTGGGGAGGACCTGTGGAAACTCAAAACCTTTTACTGATATTTGCAAAAGCTGAACATTTGCATTTTTCTATTTTGTCTTTTTTTTCCCACTGGGAGAGAAGGCTTTCCTTATTGTGTTCCCATGGAGAATATTCAAATTGTATACTTCTGTTTGGTTGCTTGGTTTTGGTTGAGTTTTTTCTATTAAAAATACAGGAAGAAAAGTAAGTTCAATTTATTTCAGCCTAAAACCAACCTACAATATTTTTCTGTTTGACCAGCTCTTTCCCATCTCCTGTTTCTCTGTGTGCTGTGGTTGTGGTTTGGGTTGCTGCAAGGCACTTTTGCTGAGCCCCACCTACAAGCTCGAGCAGCCTTTTTTTTCCCCTTGGGCTGACTGTAACTTATCACCTATTTTCTCTGACTTTATCCAGGCAGGCAAATTTGACATCATCCCGACCATGACCACAATTGGCTCTGGAATTGGTATTTTTGGAGTGGTAAGTTCAGATATTTCCAGCCTCTATTTGGAGACTCTCAAATTATTCTTCTTGACTGTGACATCCGTGGGAAGTGTCCTTGAGCTGCAGTGAAATACTGGCTACTGCTCAGGGAGTCAGAGGATGAGCAAAAGGGGGAAAGGAGGTGCTCTCCTGCCTTGCCAGCTC